>NC_090446.1:170340344-170643594 GCF_031143425.1 Pleurodeles waltl | reverse complement strand
CATTTTTTAGCGTGAACACCTACCTTGCGTTAATGATATGCAAGGTAGGCGTTCCCGTCTAAAAAATGACTCCGAGGCATGTGCGCCGTATTTACACTCCGGGGCAAAAATGACGCCCGGGAGTGGGCGGGTCCAAAAAAATGACGTCCAGCCGTTTTAGCGTCATTTTTTAACGCCTGGTCAGGGCAGGCGTTAAGGGACCTGTGGGCTCGGAAGGAGCCCAGAGGTGCCCTCCCATGCCCCCAGGGACACCCCCTGCCACCCTTGCCCACCCCAGGAGGACACCCAAGGATGGAGGGACCCATCCCAGGGAACTTAAGGTAAGTTCAGGTAAGTATTTTTTTTTTTTTTAAATTGTGGCATAGGGGGGCCTGATTTGTGCCCCCCTACATGCCACTATGCCCAATGACCATGCCCAGGGGACAGAAGTCCCCTGGGCATGGCCATTGGGCAAGGGGGCATGACTCCTGTCTTTGCTAAGACAGGAGTCATTTCAATGGGGGTTGGGAGTAAAAAAAATGGCGCTAATCGGGTTGAGGCGAAAATTTTGCCTCAGCCTGACTTGCCCCATTTTTTGCCGCCCAAGCTCTATTTTCCCCTACGCCGGCGCTGCCTGGTGTAAGTCATTTTTTTTTACGCACACCAGGCAGCTCCGCCGGCTAACGTCATTCCATAAATACGGCGCCCGCATGGCGCTTTGGAATGGCGTTAGCCGGCGTTAGATTTTTTGACGCACAACTGCGTTGGCGCAGTTGTGCGCCAAAAAGTATAAATACGGCCCCAAGTGTCTCTAAATCATACACCAAGGCCGCCTGGACATGGTCCATCTACAAAAGGGACCTGAGTTTTTCGTATGAACTTTGGTTATCACTTGAAGCAACAAGCCTTACATTTATCTTTAGAACATACATTACCTCTAAAGGAAACAAGAAGTCCCAGGTGTATCTTGTTCCTAATATACTTCCCAGAAGACAAGGATGACACAAGGTGCTAGGTTAGAAAGCAACCTAGACGAGCTCCAGAATATGCCACACAGTCATGACCCTGCACTGTGAGTTACTTTCATAACAAGATGGGTGAGTACCTCCAATGCTGTCCTTTCTTACATTCAACCAATCATTTCTTATAGCTATCATGGCCAACAAGTGAATCATAAATTCACGCGTATTAATCAGGGGCCTGCTAAAACTTGCTGTAACATAGCATCCCAGTATTCCTACAGCCATTTGAAAAGAGCGAGGTAAAATTAACCGGAGTCCTAACAATACATGCTTTATTTTGGGTGTCATGTACACCTAATGACAAAGACTCCCATCATGATAGTTATTTTGCCGCCATCTATATCCACTTAAAGAAATATTACTTTACAATATTTATGTAGCATATTGCTTAGCTAGTCAAAACATAGAACTGAACAATGGTTATATCATGGTTAGTTAGCATAGACTTCACATTTTCAAGGTAAAATCAATTTTACCAACCACAAACATTTTACATTTTTAAGGGACTACAGCACACCACCACTTCCAAATGTATGCCGTGCCCCTTACTAACAGAGGTCTAGCTCCAAATTGATGGTTACAGAAATGACATATATATTAATTTTTCTCATTTTTTAGATGGAAAGACCCGAAAGCCAGATATCTTGTAAAACTTCAAATAAAATGTAACCTATCAATGAATTATTGTTATTTCCCAGAAAGCCTTAACCCTAGTCAATGGCATGTACTTAACGAAAATGCAACCACTGAATGCATAAGACTGGACTCAGTCCACATCTGTTCAACATATTTTCCAACAGAAGAATATTTTTTTCATGGTGGTATAGGAATTGGCCCTACTCTCCGCATGACATCAATCTCATCATCAAATTTGTATAGATGATAGGGAACAATAATTTGTTTTTTTAGAAGGTGACTACCACTTGACATTGTGTTCCCTACTTCTATATGCACATAGTTAAAGAAATACATAACTCGCATATGATCAACCTTTATCATAATTACTTTCTCAGTTAAAATTGGTGTATACAGTTTTGTATCCAACAAAAAAACAGGCTGAACTATAAAAACTGTGATAGTTTTCAATAGATATCTTTCCGAGATCTTGCACCTCTAAAATATGACAATTGATTTACAATTAATTTCAAGACTATTGTCCTTATGAAGAATGTTTCCTTTAATCTTCAGTCAGATCGAGCATCCATCTGTCTTTGTGTTTTCGATTTAGGGAGATTTAAATGTTTACTTACATGGGGAATAGCTTTCAGGTTTTCTGTATCTATTGGCGTGGAGTCAGCGTTAGCGTTCTTCTGCCTCTCACAGGTACCATTTTTCTGTGATTAAATCTAGTGTTACCACATCACAAATGAAGTTATCTCATAATGAAGCACTAAAAAATCACGTTAACTCTAAAAAAAAGTGTTCCATGTGCAGTATGCCTTTCAGCCTATTTTTAACAGGGTTTTGCACAATTTCGACTAAAATGGAAACCAAAGGTTTCACTTGAAGTACGTCTTTTTCATTCAGCATATGGCATGACCCCACCTGGAGGTCCGGTGGCTGTGCTGCTGCCACCAGCCGGGAGGGACATATATATGATGAAAAGAAGGCTGGGAGACAAGCTATTCCGCTCCCCCACCTCAGACCATTTCAGTGCCCCAGGCGGTATAGCCTTTGTTTTGCCACAGACACACAAGCGAAATTCTGAATGTGTTTATTGTGTGCAGCGGAGCTCAACAGCTACTGGAAACAATAAACCTTTAACTATGACAAATGCATGAACTGTCATGCAACTCCAGGAGGATGAGAGAGAGTTTGGAGGTATAGGTAGGTAACAAGTGAGCAGTAAAGAAGGTCTAGAGAGCGAGGGAGATGTAACAAATCATAAATAAAGTAGCAAATGAAAAAGTAAAAACGAGTAAGAATGAGAGAGGGCATAAGAGAAAGAGAGCGAGGAAGAGAAAGAGAGAGAATCCCTTGGAAGGAAGGGTAAAAGAGACGGCGAGTGATCAAGAGTATCTAAAGCTGTGCTCAGTTTGTGCTAGGGGTTGCCAGTCTGCACCACTGGCAACTATTTTAGAGTACCAAGACCCTGCCGCCCTGCGGCACACTCCTGGTCCATGTCTGTAGCCGGGGTGAGCAAAACATTTGCCCACTCTGCATTCCACTTGGAGCGCGGAGTTCTGGCAAAACTCCGCCAACCTCTGTGTGGCAAAGGTTTTTCTCACGCATGGCTAGCCAACGTTAATTTGGCGAGTGAGAATTTGTATCTGATGTGCAATTTTTGGACACTAGAACGCCTCCCAGAGTAATTTCTTAATGTGGGCGGTCGCAGCAGGTCACTACCACTCCCATTGAGAAAGCTGCTGCTCACCTTGAGAAAGCTGCCACGCGAGTAGAGAATCTACTTGAGTGTCAGGAAGAAGCAGTGCCTTCTGGCGCACCGCGTGGTGCCATTTCCACTGATTTTACTTTGTGGGACAAGCTCCTGATGCTAAAAATCAGCTAGAGCCGCAGAACATACTGAAATTCCACTGGCTCTGAACTGCAGAATCTCTCATAGTTTTTAGGTAACTGCACAGATTTCCATGGAGTGAAACTCTACGAGTTCCGCACAGGCCTAGTCTGTAGCTACATTGCTTCACATACCTCCTGGAGATGGCAGATTAATCCATCTTTTATTTCCACATGGGGTTGCTGAAGTAGAGGAAGGACAATCACTGCAGTAACCCTTCACCATTCTGTGAATTGGCAACCCTTCTACTATTTCCACAAGCAGCAATGGCAAGCAAAACAAGCATTTGCAATGCAACAGGTCTTGCATTTCTCCGAGCTAGAGCTATTAGCAGTTGTAAACTCCCAACCGGACTTTTCTTGCCACATTAAATGAAAAAAAAGAGCACAATCGCGCTGCTATAGTTCACTCGTAGTGAAACCTATCAGCAAAAGTGCAATTATCTATGTACCTGGCAAAAGTGCAATTAACTATGTAACAGGGTCGATGTCATGAAAGCGCTCGACTTTTGCCAAGCGAGATCGTGCTGTGAAAAAAGATAAAAAGTATTCCACAAACCGGACGGAAAACAGCGAGCCTGGCATGTTTTCAGTACTTGGTCGCTGCGCTCAAGGAGGGCTAACCACCGGAAAAGGCATGACGTATGCATGCCTTCCACTAATGAAAGCAAGCAGATTTTTACAGGCAAGCCCACAAACCAATGAAAGACACTGACGTGACATGGACGGGGCTCCGAGCCCTTTTCTAAGTACTAAAGCGTCTCGCAAGCGACGCAGGCTCGACCCTAAAAATACTGTTGACCTCCTCCAGGTCGATATGCATGGTAATCACGTCAGGCTCACTGTGCAGAGTCAAGCATGGAGCTGACATAGGTGGTAGGAATCTTCAGGCAGTAGTGGACCTGGAATTGCAGATAAGGCCTGCCTCCCAGGCTCAGGACACCTCCTCGGAAACATTTTGGGCCCAGCATTATTTGTTTACCCGTTAGTCACTGGATAAGAAAGCAGAGGGCTACAGAGGACATGTAGAGGTAAGAAACAGATGGAGAGGTGAATGGAGAAACAATGAGACAAAGATATGAGGAAAACTGTGAGAACCTTAAAGGATAGATTTGCAAAGTCCAATGAAGGCGTAGTCACTCAACATAAAGCGTTTCAAATAAAAAGAAAATATAAGACACATCAAGGCTACGCGCATCTGTGCGTCAATGTGTAGTTGCGTGTCTCTGTATGAGTACATGTGTGAAAGGACAGAGGTGTGAGTGTGTGAGGGAGGCATCAGAATCTGTTAATCAACAGGGAATAAAAGACTGCCACTATGTAAATTGGACACGAGAATGTATTGAAGGGGATGAGTCAGCAGAGTGAGGGAGATAAACAACTTCCTATTATCTATGTGATGTATAATATATTCCAAACTGATGGACCAAAGGGGGGGCTTTTGTTTGCAGCAGGAAAAACAATCTTGTAATCTGTAACAATAAATGTAAGTGAAACCGCGTGAAAAGAGTGACTTTTTCTTTTTCACAAATAGTTTTCATTTTACTATCCACAACAAATGCATGTTTACATCACAGACACGATTCTCAAATTAACAGGTATTTTAAGGGGACACTCAAACTTAAAAAAATCCCAAACATGATGAATCTTTGTCTAAGGTCCAATTTATTAGATCTCTTGTGAGACATGTAATAACAAATATGAAATATAATATACTCTTCTTTAGGGCTGTTTCTTATTGGAAAGAGGTGTATAGCTGCGATGTGCCTAATTAATAAGGTGTGCCTTTAGTTTGCTTTTTAAAAAATTGATATGTGTAATCATGTTTACCGTGAAACATTGTATATTTTTCGGTCTTCTTACTCCAGGCAGCAAAAAGGACACATGATACGTTTGCCTTCCTTTGCCAAATAATCTTTATTTTTGCCACATACTTTAATCAGACATCCCACATAATTCCAGTGGACATGGGAACATGCAGCATGCTCCACGATTAGAGGCCTGCATGAGAACCAAGAAGGGAAGCATATGGAAATATTTTTGAGATTTGCCTGAAACAATTTATTGGAGTAAGCTTTCACGCATTCACAGTTCAAAGCACACAGAGAGTGTTAGACCAGACATCGCTGCCGGGAAAAAATAACAAATTGTAGATTTGGAGATGTTCCACTGCAAGAATCAACAAGCATCGTCAATGCAACGGGTCTCGCATTTGTTCGAGTTAGAGCTATTAGAGTTGTAAAGCAACAAAAAAAAAACGCAGCCTGATCGAGCTATGTAAAATGCAGTGCGATCGTTATGTAAAATGCAGCGCGATCGCGCTGTGTGGAAAACAAACAGATAAAGTAGTCCGGACTCCAGGCTGAAAACACCGAGCCTGGTATTTTTTTGGTACTTTACCGGTGCTTTGTAGGTGGGCTAAACACTGGAAAAGGCATGACGTATGCATGCCTTTCACAAATGAAAGCAAGCGGATTTCAAAAGGCAAGCCCACAAACCAATGTAAATGACTGACGTGGCATGGGCGTGGTTTCAAGCCCAAAGAGAGATTACAGAGTGGACGGCGCACTTCATGCTCGCCCATAATTAAAAAATGAGGCAACAGGGTAGGGTGACCAGACGTCCCGGATTTCCCCGGACAGTCCCGGTGTCACGACGCCTCTCTTAATTTTAAACAAGTGTCCCAGTTTGGGACAACGGTCAGACTGTTATATAAATGTCCCGTTTTTTGGGACAAAGTTCAGATTATCTAGGGAAGCATAAGTTAAAGGTATGCCCTCCTTTAACAGACGCCTACAAAGTATGCAATAATTAAATTAATGTATCTGTTACTGTGAGGCATCACAGTCCCCTGTCTGCTCCAAGCAAAGATACCAGAGTGGGGAGCAGAGAGAGGTGGGTGGGGGCGGGCTGGGTGGTTGGGGGTGCAGGATGGGAGGTCAAGTCATAGCTAATTTTAAATGTGTAGTCTTGTAAATGTGTATACATATGTAAACACACACATGTATAGGCACACATTCACAAAGCTATGCAAAAAAATGGGACAGGCCAGATATAAAAGTGGGTGTTAAGTCTTTTGTCTTTCTTTTATGTCTGATCTGTCCCGGTTTTTGCCCCTCAAAATCTTGTCACCCTACAACAGGGTCCAACACAAGCAAAATACTTGTTATCTCAGACTTCTTTCAAGCCTTGAAGAAGGCTCAAAAATAATTATTTGAAGACATCAAGAAAAAACAGAGATAAGTCAAGATTAAATATCCGGTTTTTTAATGTGCCTTAAAAACCATGGGAAGGGCAGAGTAGAGTAATATTGTCAGGAAAGGGCGAATGACGCAGACATGTGACAGAAAAAAGTGGATACTTTCAATGAGCAGCAACTAGTAGAAAAAGCAAGCATGGAATTCCAGAGGACGGGAGTTAGATGGTGCATAGGGCACAGCGCTGGTTTGTGTAGAGGAACAAGATCCTGCCACAGTGGAGATTTGTGGGAGGAAATCACACCATGAGGATGTAGGGGACTTCAAATGAAAGAGTGAAGAATAAGGTGGTGTAATATTTGGAAGCGTCTCGTGGAATAAGACTAACTCAGCTGTGCTAACAAAGTTTAATTGAAAGTTAAGGTAAAGGATAAGCTGGTTACTCCTGAACAAAGGGGTGAGAAGAACAGGACAGATAAGTAACAATATAAGTAACAATTAAAGAGTATTTGAGACCTATCTACAAGATTTTTTAGAATGTTTTGAGGTCTCCACCCCTTTTACCACTAAGAACTTAAAGTTACAAGTAATTGAGGCAGCTCCTCATTGTAAATGATGGTGAAAGAGCTGAAGAAATCTACCACTGCTGTAAAATTTTGACCTGGTGGACCTGGCTGGAAATGTTGGCCACATCAGTTTTCTGCCTGATAAACAGGAGCATTCGTGTGTATGTTCTACACACCTCCCTGAAAATATTTCTCATTCCATGCCTCATAACTTTGTCCATTTAATTAATCAAATGTTAAATTTGAGAATAACCTTGAAATCTGGAAGATCCTGAAACGTAAACTGTTTGCACCGGTGTGGAACCAGAATTTTGCATTCAAAACATTGTCAAACGCAAATATCATGAGCTATATTTTGTCTAAAACTCTCACACAGCTTAAGTTATTAATAGAAAACCTACATTGAATTGTATGTTATTTATGTAAATGAAACGTAGGACACCTTATTTAGGTCTAGTGATATTTCTTATAAGATATTCTGACACACAGCCATTTGCATCATTACGCTGTGATACTTGAATGCTTCAGAACCACCTCAGTGTGGATGAATGATGCATTATTGTATGAAAACTACAAGAAAATCCATTTGATTGCAGCAGGTTGAGAATTTTGCTTTGATATTCCATCAAGGAGACATTATTAAAGATATTCACTTAACAAACTAACTGTTTGAACTCGTTTCGGAGAGAGGATGCTACCGTGCCTATGAGTCACAATGTGTCGCTGCAACTTACAAGTTATAAATATGTCCTTTTTGATCTTTCTTTCGGAATATTTTAGTTACTGTCATGCAATGCACACTTCATCTGCGGATCAAAAATCCTTTTGATTGTTCTTACTTGAAAAGCTTTGTTGAGCCTTTTTTGAAATCGGATGCCCTCTCTTGTTCTGGTGTATCTCATAGGTGAGCTAGGTTACCTCCATTTTATGCCCGTGGGGGTACAGCACCGCATATGTTTGAAGCATCAAACTGACGGTGCCCACTTTAATAGTGATCCCAAAATGGCATCTGTACAATCTGTTCCTCTCTTTCACAAAACTGTTAAAAAAATACACTTTGTAGTGAATCTATTCTTGGCTGCCTTATAACTGCCTCCAAGTAAAACACGTTTTATTGTACTAAGAAAGAGGTTGACATGGTCTTATATTAAATTAAATGTAGAAGTATTGCAACCCACTACTATAAAGATAATACCTTTTTGATTTGTCTTAAAATGCATTATAAATTTGAGTTCTTGTTCTTATATATAGCATTGATACATTAATTTTCTTACACGATGTGGAATCAATTATTCAATTTTTTAGCGAAAGTGTTTTGGATATAAGGAAAATTACAAAATGTATATTTAGTGTGTTATGCAGTTTTTCACTTTTGTACCTATATTGGCACAGATATGAAATTCTAAAGAGATAAACAGAGTTGGCTTCATCTTAAGCTCATAAGCAAATCATGTACGTTGACTAGTTAAACATATTCACAAATTTCAGTTGTACAGACGCTAACCTTCACCTTGGTTGACATAACCAGTAGGTGGTCTTTGCCCGGATAATGCATTAAGGGCATATGGAAGTAATGATTCTGTGACATAGACAAGCCCTGAATCGCATTTGACCTGCCAGGTCATCAAAAGGGCTTCTAATCAATAGTATGTTTCACTGGAGCCTCAAAAGGCCGCCATGATTGGGAGAAACCTGATCGGAAGTTCAATATGTTGAAAGAATCTATACAATGCACGCCGACCAGGACGCAACTTGTCTAACAGAAAAATACAAGGAGGTTTGTTCACAACGCAGAAGCCGCCAAATTTTCAGATGTGGTATCACAGGTTTACTAACAAATGAATATCATAAATATACATGAACCTATCCACTTCCTTTTTGTGACCTTCAAACACTTTACAGTGATATATTAAGGACAAAAACCTCTAATACAGTGTTACAGAGTGTTGTAATGTCAGTCCCACAGAAAATAGTTGATTGTGATTAAATTCGTCAATATGTGATGTTTGTGTGCTGCAGAGATCAGAAAATACAAGGTACATGGTATTAGGGCCAATATTTATACTTTTTTAGCGCCGCATTTGCGCCGCGTTTTTGCGCAAAAGTGGCGCAAACTTACAAAATACAATTGTATTGTATTTTGTACGTATGCGCCGCTTTTGCGTCAAAAAGCAGCGCAAATGCGGCGCTAAAAAAGTATAAATATGGGCCTAGGTATTTCCACTACGGATGAATAAAGATAGAATCACTTTAAAGTGTATTGCTGGCTTAGCCATTGTTCTCAACCTTTTCCTTTGGCCTTGGGTTATCTATAAGAAATGCTCATACAACCAAACGTATACAGATGTACACATTTTAATATTTTGCATTCATTAAATGTCTATTTAATCACAAGTCATTAATACTCATATTTATAAAGGCAAATCAGATGATTACTCTATTCTTAACAATTTAAACTTGATTAGAGAAAAAAAAGTCCTTGTAAATTTTTAAAGAAGCAACATACGGTTAGTCCAGCGTTTTCAATTGCTTTGGGGGGGCATTCCTTAGGGATGCATTAATTACGACAGCTACAGATCTATTGAATTTTCATATTTTCATCCCTTTTGAACCAAGAGTCCCGGAAAAGTAGAAGCATTTTCACCACATTTACATTTTCTATGGCGCCTCAGAACAGTCTATGGCCCAGATTTATGTTAAAGTGGCGCGGTGCTGCGCCAAATAAAGCAGTGCTGTGCTGCACCACTTTAGAAACGCAGAGGTACGCCGTATTTAGAGAAATAAGGCACACCTATTTTTCCCCCAGCGCAGGTGCTGAATTAAGCTGCCTGGCGCCAATGCAGGGATCCAGGGTGTCTGCATTGAAGGGATGGACTGTTTATGTGCAGGAAGGTGCTCCTTCCTGCACATAAACAATCTATAATGGCGATTTGGCACTTCTATGGTGCTGCAAAATGCAGCACACGTAGAAGTACCAAAGCGTCATTCAGAATGACTGTTTATGTGCAGGAAGGTGTCCTTTCCTTCACGTAACCAATCACCCATGGCATTTTGCTCCTTCTATGTGTGCTGCAGAATGCAGCACAAATAGAAAAAGTAAAATACGAGGAGGCATAAAAGCATTCCTCTTAGTTTTGCCATATTATTGCCACCCCTGGGGTGGCGTTAGTTTTTGGCGCTGCCTCAGGTTTATGACAACTTGAAAATCTGAAGAAACATCAAAAGTAATGGGTATTGTGGTGGAACGCACACAGCAGCACCCATTGCACTCCCCTCTGATGCAGAAAACTGCGTCAGAGGGGCCATATTTACAAGGAGGCATAACACCATGAAAAAGGCGCTACACCTCCTTGTAAATATGAAGCAGTGCTTTACGCCACCAGAACATCACAACAAGTGATGCTGCGGTGGCGCTAGGGGCTCTTAAAGAAGCCACTATGTTCTTATCTGTTATTGCATGAGTAGGGTGCCCCATAAAATGGTGCTATGATAAAGGTAAACACTGTCTATTTCTTAATGTTTCTTTCTGTGCAGCAATAACCTAACTAGGGGTGCTGCAACCTTAGAAGGATCCTAGGGAGTGACTCGGCATATACAACTGTGTGAGTAGTAAAGCACTGAGTAAAGTGGCATGACAAGAAAACGAATTCACCATCATGCCAGCAAAAGGTTCCTGAAAGAGAGTCCCAAAATGGACAATGCCTGAGATACCGTCCCTGGGACTACCTGGGTATATTAATGGTCTTCCTTAAGCGAAAAAAATGGCAAGGAGTGGAACTCGCTGCCCAAGAAATGCCTAGAGTACGGCAGTAGGCAAGTTTGCCCAAGGAACGACTTATGCAGGGCCTGCACCCCGGCATTATGCATTCCTTGCGCAGAGGTGGGCCTTGCCCAGGGAAAGTGTTATAATCAGGGACACTAAAATTATGCCGTTCTGCGGCCACGACATTTTCTGCATGATAATGGATTTGCTGCATTTTCCACATGATCCATCATCTACTGCATAATTTGCAGATTTTAAGAAAAAAATCTTTCCAGCGAAAACGAAACAAAAGATACTGAAAAACCCAGCGACAAGTGTTGATGCACAGTGGAAAGTCCTTTGCAAAGGTTGACTGGTCATCCTTTGGTTGCTTATTACTGTATTTTTGGTTAACTGGTTCCAATTAAGTTAAACCTTTGCCTAAGCGGAGTTAATATGTAAAAATGACAAAATAATGAAGTAATGCTACCAGCAAAATGTGCGGCATTACAACACATAAATTGCATTTTCACCTTACATAATGTATTCAGCTCTGCCACATAATGTGGTCCTCCCCTGCAACATAATTCCAGTGGCCCTGGCTATAACGACGTTTGTGGTGCGTGGAACCAATGTAAATACAAGTGGTATTCAATATTAGGGATACTGCAAAAAAAACCACTAGGCTGTGGGTATATCAGACGAAAAGTCAACAAAACCTCACCATGGTGATGGGCGTAACTCAAAGTATGGAACGGTATCGTGGAGGACAGCCCGAAGTATTTCTTCATAAGGGATATATATTCAAGCTGCCATTTACATTTACACGCACGGCCGTTCCGTTTACAAAACACACTAACTTATTCATTAAATGTACTATAACATTTTCATTTTGTACATATTTATTAAACAAAAATGATGACTGAAAAAATATCGAATTTCTGAATGATATGTATGCTGTATGACATAAAACATCCAGTGCTAACAACGCTGTTTTGGGACACTTAGCAACAATGTTTGGTCATGTTCACAGTGTCCCACCTACATTGTAAAACGTTTTCCGATAATTATGTATAATGAGTTACAAATGGCACCACTAATTATGACAGGAGTTTTCTATTCTGCATTTTGTATAAAGAATATGTGTAAATAAAAATGAAATCGAAAATTCTGTGAATAGGTTCTTTTGTGCCGAGTAAATGGAAAACTCGTGGCTGGAAATAGTAAATTGGAAACGTATGCCTGATAAATATCAGGATCGCTTTCTCTCAGAATCCCCCTCCCACTTTCTGTGCAAGTCCATTCCCCGTTGGCCTTCTTTTGTTTCATAGAAAATTACTGGGAGCTCAAAATGAGAAACAAACGTCATCTGGGTATGTTGGAATACACTGACGTCCTTCCTAAATCTAGGTAGACAGTAACAATCAGGGACACCTAAAAACAACTATTTAAATATACATACGAGCATGTGGCTAGGACCGTATGAATGGGACACTGCGAAGCATTGACACGTTCTGTGATGATGTAAGGGCGCGAGACTGAAGAGTGGATGGTTTTTAAACTTGTGGAACCTTTGGGGTGGCCTCTTAAACTAACTTTAGACTTTTGTATGTAATGTAATGCAACTCAATCACTGTTGTCACTTGTCCGCACCACCAGAAACTCACTAACCTCGTGTGTTCTTCCCCTGGCAGACTGAAATGCGTAGAGCCATGTTGTTCAGCTTAAACAAATTCTCCTGTCTTTACAGCCCCTCCAAATTCCTGGTGTCTTACTTAAACCACACACCACTGCTCTTTGGTGTTAGCCAGACTCCAAGGCCCTGATACATTAATTTCTTGGGGGTAACACCCAATGCAGAGACTGCACACAAAGTAATGCCTGTCTGTTAGCGAGAAGGAAAGAAGTATCCCCTGCAAGGACATTCCCTGCCACTGCTCCACTGATGTGTCAGACCAGGTGGTCCCCGTGGAGTGGGTCTCTGCGTACCCCAACTCCTAAAGATGCAACAGGTTGACAGGTCCGCTCTTATTCCCATCAGTCTCTAGAACACCTATTCTTGGCTTTTCTTGTTTGCATGTGAAGGACCTCATGTAAGTGCAGCACTGTCACTGTGAAAACGTGTATATATATATATATATATATACATATATATATATATACATATGCACACACACACACATACGTACATATGTTATGGACATAAACCTCACAGGACCCTTCCTCAGCTGTGACTACACAAAATGGTGGCGGGGAGCACAGCGTAATGCCAGGGGGCTTTTGTTGGTAAGCGGTTGTGAACATTCTACTCTCAGATTCTATTCCTTTAAAAAATGAATAGGAGTTGAGGGAAGAGGAAGACAAGAAAAGTTGATACTTTAAGGCCAGCATTCCAGACACCATTATATTCATCATTCATTAGTTGTTCTGTGAAATGGGTCCAGAAGATACCGCATGTTGCTCTTCGTGGAACAGTGGTAAACACCAGAGTGAGTGTAAGCTCACCCCCCATACAGAGGAAGCAAAGGTACCTCAAACTGCATAGCGCAACCGATATATCAGAAGGTTTTCTTTTTTTATGCGCTATAAATATTTCCATATGGCTTGTAATTTATGAAACGCAGATCTGCACCATAGAGCAGTGAGTATACGATGCCATGTCTTTGTTGCTGTGAGTTGTTGAAAGACAGTGATGATTTGTATTCCCATATCTGCTTTGTCCCCTGGGGTTTCCAGAGAAGGACCATGAAGCGCAGGGATTATGAAATAGCCATGCGATATGTTTCGTTTCTTTTTCATTAGGGGGGGATTCCTTCAGCAGAACATGCAAAAACCCATTTTCTGATATACTATCTGATAATCTCCTAATATAGTCTACCTTGCCTTTAATCGTCAATTATTTCACCATGAAAGGTCTCCTGCCTTTGTGTCTGAGGGTCTAGTGATCACACAGGTGATGTGCTCCAAAAGGTGGTAAATCAGCTGCTCTTTTTTCCCCTGATCAGTTTCAAACATGAAAGCTTCAACAAGGGGGAGAGAACAATAGCTCTACTTTCACAGGTACATAAATGCACTTTCATCTACCTCAGTGCCCCAGGCGCCCTAGTTTTCTAGCTAATATTTCTGAAGGAAGAGAGGAGGGAGGCCAAGTTCTGAAGAGCGTATTTTGGCATCTTATGCAAGTTTTGTCAGTGGATGAATTACTCCCCAGGGCTTGATGGGTTGTATGTGACCTGCAAACAGAAACCTAATTTCAGTAGAATGTGTGCCCATGGGCCTTATTTACTAAAAGGCTTCGGCACTTAAGAGTGGAAAGTGTTTACTAAACAGGACACTAGTGTTTAGAACAGGGAACTAATACCGAGATCATATCAAACCAAAGATTGGGTAGCCTCTGACATACACGTGGTTACGGTGAATTTAATATGTCTAACACACTTTCTCTGTCATTTACTTCAAATTTAAAAAAAGTGTCACTTGGTTTTATAATATGTCTAGCTGACAACTGAAAGAAAAAACATCTACATGTTTGTGATTTTTCTTTTCTGCTAATTCATTACACTTCATTTCTAGGCCTGAGAGAAACATCAATTAGGTTAAATTATCGGAGTTTCTCAAAATTACACATTAGGTGACTTTGAGCATATTTTGTACCCAAACGCACATCTTGGGTTAAAAAAATCTGATGAGTTACTACAAGATTGTTTCGAATGAAAATGTCTTGTCACAACACAAGAACTATGTAAGTGCCAATCAACACACGCATCGCATGATGTTATTTTAACTTCTTCAAATTTTCAATGATAAGCAGTTCATTCTATTAAAGTGGAAGTGGCAAGTCAGAATATGCGTTATTGCATGAAGAGGTGAAAAAGGGACAGCCAATAAAAACATGACATACTAGACAAGGAATTTGCAGATTAGCCAACACTTGCATTTCCATATACAGTACCTGGCGTGATGACATAGCCATCAGCCCAACAAAATAGCGTGCATTGCATGATGGAGTCCCTTGTTTGCAACTGAGGGTCTGACGCATACTCGAACTTCACACAATCAATAGTAGATTCTTTCTTACGTTACCTGAATATTGGAGGCAGTGATACCATTTGTGGCACTAATATAATTCAGAAAAATCACTAAATAAACAAATAAACAACTTTTTTTTTTAAAAACCACTTACGTCCTCCAGCATGCCACTCCTCTGTCCCTCGAGGCTCCAGGCTGCAGGCACAGGCTCCCAGCCTGCCCTGCGGCCAATCCCAACACTGCTCAGAGCAGCGACAGGATTGGCTGGGAGCGCCCAGGCAGGGCGCTCCTAGGCAGACTGGGAGCCTGTGCAGGCTCTCACCAGCCCGGCAACTGTGCCGGCCAAACACACATGCACTCTAAGGGGAGAGCTCTGTGAACTCCCCTCAAGTGCTCATCACCCCCAATGCCCTGCCCCTTTTCAAGAAGACGATAATAAACACAATTTATTAACATTTTTTAGAAAAGGTGGGGGTACGACTCTCCTACAACCTAATAGAGGAGCCAAAAAAGATGCATTTTAAGCTTTCATTCCCCCAGCTCAGAACAAAAAGGAGGTAAGACTCACACTCTCAGGTATTATTGAAACAAGCATAAAATCTAACAATACGGTATGATCTATATTATTTAGGACAGATGGCACCACAGACATATATAGCAGGTAGCGAACCCCTCTTTCTGCCTCCTGCTGACCCATTTCACTGTACAAACTACAGAACTGGCATCTATCCACTTGTGTGTTGGCACTTTGCCTAACTGACACAGGTGGGTATCACAGAGGCATATTTGTGACCTCCACTTTAACTCTAAATGTAATTCTGAATGTGCCCTCCACCAGCTTCATCAAAACAGAGAAGGATTTCTGATGCCGAAGCATTGTGCCCATTTTAAAAGGTGCACCAGCACACCTGGCAGCATATCAAACACTCCATGCTGCCATTCACAGAGTGATTGTATCCCTTAGCATGTGGTTCTGGTCCCATAAGTGGTAGTCTTGGAGTCCCTCTATGATCACCCACCCACACAGGTGCAACCAAACAATAGTTACGAGTGACAATTGACTTACTACAGGCCTTAGGCAGGAGTATTGAGGACTCTTAGAAGATCTTTGTGGGCCTAAAGAATAATTCTAACCCAGGACTATTCAGCAGCTCTTATGGAGTAGGCATGTCAAGTGTCAATGTGCACTTGACTTCACGAGTGGTTCACACAACATACTTCCGTGCTCAATAGCTCAAATGCTTAAAATGTGTACATATATGTATAGCTACAGAGATCAAGGGAGGAGCCATAAAATTAAAACACCTCCCACTTTTATCCATACCTCAAATGAGATCGGGTGCCATTGGGTGAGCAGGCCAAACAAACCCTATCCACTCTAGATGAGGTCCGTCGTCCTGAGTTCCATCTATCTCTCCATTGTTAGGACTTTCATGCATCCATCCATCTATCTTTTTATGCTTCCATAAATCAATTCATCCTTTCTCCATTCCATCGATCTATCCACCCTTTTATCATTACAGTCTTCCTTTAACCCCTTCAATTCCAGGGCTTTTCCCCTCCTGTGCCGAGCCTTTTTTTGGGGCAGTTCGCGCTTAGGCCCTCATAACTTGTTCTCCACCGAAGCTACCCATGCCAAATGTGTGTCCTTTTTTTCCAGCATCCTAGGGAATCTAGAGGTACCCAGACTTTGTGGGTTCCCCTGAAGGAGACCAAGAAATTAGCCAAAATACACCGAAAATTTAATTTAAAAAAAAAAAAATGGGAAAAAAGGCTGCAGAAGAAGGCTCGTGGTGTTTTCCTGAAAATAGCATCAGCAAAGGGTTTGTGGTGGTAAAATCACCATCTTCCCAGCTTTCAGGAACAGGCAGACTTGAATGAGAAAACCCAATTTTTCAACACAATTGTGACATTTTACTGTGACATGCCCCATTTTTACTATTTTTTGTGCTTTCCGCCTCCTTCCAGTTAGTGACAGAAATGGGTAAGAAACCAATGCTACAACCCAGAAAGCTAATTATTTCTGAAAAGTAGACGTAATTCTGTATTTAGCAAGGGGTCATTTTTGTAGATCCTACAAGTGTTTCCTACAGAAAATAACAGCTGAATTAAAAGAATATTGAAATTGAGGTGAAAAAAACAGCAATTTTTCTCCACGTTTTATTCTGTAACTTTTTCCTGCAATGTCAGATTTTTGAAAGCAATATACTGTTACATCAGCTGGACTCTTCTGGTAGCAGGGATATATAGGGCTTGCAGGTTCATCAAGAACCCTATGTACCCAGAGCCAATAAATGAGCTGCACCTTGCCATTGGTTTTCATTCTATACCAGGTATACAGCAATTCATTTGCTGAAATATAAAAATTGAAAAATAGGTATCAAGAAAACCTTTGTATTTCCAAAATGGCCACAGGATAAGGTGTTGAGAAGCAGTGGTTATTTGCACATCTCTGAATTTCGGGGTGCCCATACTAGCATGTGAATTACAGGGCATTTCTCAAATAGACGTCTTTTTTACACACTGTCTTGCATTTGGAAGGAAAAAATGTAGAGAAGGACAAGGGGCAATAACACTTGTTTTGTTATTTTGTGTTCCCCTAGTCTCCCGATAAAAGTGGTACCTCACTTGTGTGGGGAGGCCTTGTGCCCGCGGCAGGAAATGCCCCAAAACACAACGTGGACACATCACATTTTCACAAAGAAAAAAGAGCTGTTTTTGGCAAAGTGCCTAGCTGTGGATTTTGGCCTCTAGCTCAGCCGGCACCTAGGGAAACCTAGCAAACCTGTGCAGTTTTGAAAACTAGACACCTAGGGGAATCCATGATGGGGTGACTTGTGGGACTCTGACCAGGTTCTGTTACCCAGAATCCTTTGCAAACCCCAAAATTTGGCCAAAAAACACCTTTTCCTCTCATTTCGGTGACAGAAAGTTCTGGAATAAGAGAGGAGCCACAAATGTCCTTCCATCCAGGGTTCCCTTAAGTCTCCCGATAAAAATGGTACCTCACTTGTGGGGGTGGGCCTAGCGCCCGGGACAGGAAATGCCCCAAAACACAACATGGACACATCACAGTTTCACAAAGAAAACAGAGCTGTTTTTTGCAAAGTGACTAGCTGTGGATTTTGTCCTCTAGCTCAGCCGGCACCTATGGAAACCTAGCAAACCTTCACAGTTTGAAAACTAGACACTTAGGGGAATCCAAGATGGGGTGACTTGTGGGGCTCTAACCAGGTTCTGTTACCCAGAATCCTTTGCAAACCTCAACATTTGGCAAACCAAAAACTTTTTCCTTGCATTTCGGTGACACAAAGTTCTGGAATCAGAGAGGAGCCACAAATTTCCTTCCACCCAGCGTTCCCTCAAGTCCCCTGATAAAAATGGTACCTCACTTGTGGGGGTAGGCATAGCGCCCGCGGCCGGAAATGCCCCGAAACACAACGTGGATACATCATATTTTCACAAAGAAAACAGAGCTGTTTTTTGCAAAGTGCCTAGCTGTGGATTTTGGCCTCTAGCTCAGCTGGCACCTAGGAAAACCTAGCAAACCTGCACAGTTTTAGAAACTAGACACCTAGGGGAATCCAAGATGGGGTGACTTGTGGGGCTCTGACCAGGTTCTGTTACCCAGAATCCTTTGCAAACCTCAAAATGTGGCCAAAAAAACACTTTTCCTCTCATTTTGGTGACAGAAAATTCTGGAATCAGAGAGGAGCCACAAATTTCCTTCCACCTAGTGTTCCCCCAAGTCTCCCGATAAAAATGGTACCTCACTTGTGGTGGTAGGCCTAGCGCCTGGGACAGGAAATGCCCCAAAACACAACGTGGACACATCACATTTTCACAAAAAAAACAGAGCTGTTTTTTGCAAAGTGCCTAGCTGTGGATTTTGGCCTCTAGCTCAGCCGGCACCTGGGGAAACCTAGCAAACCTGTGCAGTTTTGAAAACTAGACACCTAGGGGAATCCAAGATGGGATGACTTGTGGGGCTCTGACCAGGTTCTGTTACCCAGAATCCTTTGCAAACCTCAACATTTGGCCAACCAAAAACTTTTTCCTTGCATTTCGGTGACAGAAAGTTCTGGAATCAGAGAGGAGCCACAAATTTCCTTCCACCCAGCGTTCCCTCAAGTCCCCTGATAATAATGGTACCTCACTTGTGGGGGTAGGCATAGCGCCCGCGACCGGAAATGCCCCGAAACACAACGTGGACACATCACATTTTCACAAAGAAAACAGAGCTGTTTTTTGCAAAGTGCCTAGCTGTGGATTTTGTCCTCTAGCTCAGCCGGCACCTATGGAAACCTAGCAAACCTGCACAGTTTGAAAACTAGACACTTAGGGGAATCCAAGATGGGGTGACTTGTGGGGCTCTAACCAGGTTCTGTTACCCAGAATCCTTTGCAAACCTCAACATTTGGCCAACCAAAAACTTTTTCCTTGCATTTCGGTGACACAAAGTTCTGGAATCAGAGAGGAGCCACAAATTTCCTTCCACCCAGCGTTCCCTCAAGTCCCCTGATAAAAATGGTACCTCACTTGTGGGGGTAGGCATAGCGCCCGCGACCGGAAATGCCCCGAAACACAACGTGGATACATCATATTTTCACAAAGAAAACAGAGCTGTTTTTTGCAAAGTGCCTAGCTGTGGATTTTGGCCTCTAGCTCAGCTGGCACCTAGGGAAACCTAGCAAACCTGCACAGTTTTAGAAACTAGACACCTAGGGGAATCCAAGATGGGGTGACTTGTGGGGCTCTGACCAGGTTCTGTTACCCAGAATCCTTTGCAAACCTCAAAATGTGGCCCAAAAAACACTTTTCCTCTCATTTTGGTGACAGAAAATTCTGGAATCAGAGAGGAGCCACAAATTTCCTTCCACCTAGTGTTCCCCCAAGTCTCCCGATAAAAATGGTACCTCACTTGTGGGGGTAGGCCTAGCGCCTGGGACAGGAAATGCCCCAAAACACAACATGGACACATCACATTTTCACAAAGAAAACAGAGCTGTTTTTTGCAAAGTGCCTAGCTGTGGATTTTGGCCTCTAGCTCAGCCGGCACCTGGGGAAACCTAGCAAACCTGTGCAGTTTTGAAAACTAGACACCTAGGGGAATCCATGATGGGGTGACTTGTGGGACTCTGACCAGGTTTTGTTACCCAGAATCCTTTGCAAACCCCAAAATTTGGCCAAAAAACACCTTTTCCTCTCATTTCGGTGACAGAAAGTTCTGGAATAAGAGAGGAGCCACAAATGTCCTTCCATCCAGGGTTCCCCCAAGTCTCCCGATAAAAATGGTACCTCACTTGTGGGGGTGGGCCTAGCGCCCGGGACAGGAAATGCCCCAAAACACAACATGGACACATCACATTTTCACAAAGAAAACAGAGCTGTTTTTTGCAAAGTGCCTAGCTGTGGATTTTGTCCTCTAGCTCAGCCGGCACCTATGGAAACCTAGCAAACCTGCACAGTTTGAAAACTAGACACTTAGGGGAATCCAAGATGGGGTGACTTGTGGGGCTCTAACCAGGTTCTGTTACCCAGAATCCTTTGCAAACCTCAACATTTGGCCAACCAAAAACTTTTTCCTTGCATTTCAGTGACACAAAGTTCTGGAATCAGAGAGGAGCCACAAATTTCCTTCCACCCAGCGTTCCCTCAAGTCCCCTGATAAAAATGGTACCTCACTTGTGGGGGTAGGCATAGCGCCCGCGACCGGAAATGCCCCGAAACACAACGTGGATACATCATATTTTCACAAAGAAAACAGAGCTGTTTTTTGCAAAGTGCCTAGCTGTGGATTTTGGCCTCTAGCTCAGCTGGCACCTAGGGAAACCTAGCAAACCTGCACAGTTTTAGAAACTAGACACCTAGGGGAATCCAAGATGGGGTGACTTGTGGGGCTCTGACCAGAATCCTTTGCAAACCTCAAAATGTGGCCAAAAAAACACTTTTCCTCTCATTTTGGTGACAGAAAATTCTGGAATCAGAGAGGAGCCACAAATTTCCTTCCACCTAGTGTTCCCCCAATCCTCCCGATAAAAATAGTACCTCACTTGTGGGGGTAGGCCTAGCGCCTGGGACAGGAAATGCCCCAAAACACAACGTGGACACATCACATTTTCACAAAGAAAACAGAGCTGTTTTTTGCAAAGTGCCTAGCTGTGGATTTTGGCCTCTAGCTCAGCCGGCACCTGGGGAAACCTAGCAAACCTGTGCAGTTTTGAAAACTAGACACCTAGGGGAATCCAAGATGGGATGACTTGTGGGGCTCTGACCAGTTTCTGTTACCCAGAATCCTTTGCAAACCTCAACATTTGGCCAACCAAAAACTTTTTCCTTGCATTTCGGTGACAGAAAGTTCTGGAATCAGAGAGGAGCCACAAATTTCCTTCCACCCAGCGTTCCCTCAAGTCCCCTGATAATAATGGTACCTCACTTGTGGGGGTAGGCATAGCGCCCGCGACCGGAAATGCCCCGAAACACAACGTGGACACATCACATTTTCACAAAGAAAACAGAGCTGTTTTTTGCAAAGTGCCTAGCTGTGGATTTTGGCCTCTAGCTCAGCCGGCACCTATGGAAACCTAGCAAACCTGCACAGTTTGAAAACTAGACACTTAGGGGAATCCAAGATGGGGTGACTTGTGGGGCTCTAACCAGGTTCTGTTACCCAGAATCCTTTGCAAACCTCAACATTTGGCCAACCAAAAACTTTTTCCTTGCATTTCGGTGACACAAAGTTCTGGAATCAGAGAGGAGCCACAAATTTCCTTCCACCCAGCGTTCCCTCAAGTCCCCTGATAAAAATGGTACCTCACTTGTGGGGGTAGGCATAGCGCCCGCGACCGGAAATGCCCCGAAACACAACGTGGATACATCATATTTTCACAAAGAAAACAGAGCTGTTTTTTGCAAAGTGCCTAGCTGTGGATTTTGGCCTCTAGCTCAGCTGGCACCTAGGGAAACCTAGCAAACCTGCACAGTTTTAGAAACTAGACACCTAGGGGAATCCAAGATGGGGTGACTTGTGGGGCTCTGACCAGGTTCTGTTACCCAGAATCCTTTGCAAACCTCAAAATGTGGCCAAAAAAACACTTTTCCTCTCATTTTGGTGACAGAAAATTCTGGAATCAGAGAGGAGCCACAAATTTCCTTCCACCTAGTGTTCCCCCAATCCTCCCGATAAAAATAGTACCTCACTTGTGGGGGTAGGCCTAGCGCCTGGGACAGGAAATGGCCCAAAACACAACGTGGACACATCACATTTTCACAAAGAAAACAGAGCTGTTTTTTGCAAAGTGCCTAGCTGTGGATTTTGGCCTCTAGCTCAGCCGGCACCTGGGGAAACCTAGCAAACCTGTGCAGTTTTGAAAACTAGACACCTAGGGGAATCCAAGATGGGATGACTTGTGGGGCTCTGACCAGGTTCTGTTACCCAGAATCCTTTGCAAACCTCAACATTTGGCCAACCAAAAACTTTTTCCTTGCATTTCGGTGACAGAAAGTTCTGGAATAAGAGAGGAGCCACAAATGTCTTTCCATCCAGGGTTCCCCCAAGTCTCCCGATAAAAATGGTACCTCACTTGTGGGGGTGGGCCTAGCGCCCGGGACAGGAAATGCCCCAAAACACAACATGGACACATCACATTTTCACAAAGAAAACAGAGCTGTTTTTTGCAAAGTGCCTAGCTGTGGATTTTGTCCTCTAGCTCAGCCGGCACCTATGGAAACCTAGCAAACCTGCACAGTTTGAAAACTAGACACTTAGGGGAATCCAAGATGGGGTGACTTGTGGGGCTCTAACCAGGTTCTGTTACCCAGAATCCTTTGCAAACCTCAACATTTGGCCAACCAAAAACTTTTTCCTTGCATTTCGGTGACACAAAGTTCTGGAATCAGAGAGGAGCCACAAATTTCCTTCCACCCAGCGTTCCCTCAAGTCCCCTGATAAAAATGGTACCTCACTTGTGGGGGTAGGCATAGCGCCCGCGACCGGAAATGCCCCGAAACACAACGTGGATACATCATATTTTCACAAGGAAAACAGAGCTGTTTTTTGCAAAGTGCCTAGCTGTGGATTTTGGCCTCTAGCTCAGCTGGCACCTAGGGAAACCTAGCAAACCTGCACAGTTTTAGAAACTAGACACCTAGGGGGATCCAACATGGGGTGACTTGTGGGGCTCTGACCAGGTTCTGTTACCCAGAATCCTTTGCAAACCTCAAAATGTGGCCAAAAAAACACTTTTCCTCTCATTTTGGTGACAGAAAATTCTGGAATCAGAGAGGAGCCACAAATTTCCTTCCACCTAGTGTTCCCCCAAGTCTCCCGATAAAAATAGTACCTCACTTGTGGGGGTAGGCCTAGCGCCTGGGACAGGAAATGCCCCAAAACACAACGTGGACACATCACATTTTCACAAAGAAAACAGAGCTGTTTTTTGCAAAGTGCCTAGCTGTGGATTTTGGCCTCTAGCTCAGCCGGCACCTGGGGAAACCTAGCAAACCTGTGCAGTTTTGAAAACTAGACACCTAGGGGAATCCAAGATGGGATGACTTGTGGGGCTCTGACCAGGTTCTGTTACCCAGAATCCTTTGCAAACCTCAACATTTGGCCAACCAAAAACTTTTTCCTTGCATTTCGGTGACAGAAAGTTCTGGAATCAGAGAGGAGCCACAAATTTCCTTCCACCCAGCGTTCCCTCAAGTCCCCTGATAATAATGGTACCTCACTTGTGGGGGTAGGCATAGCGCCCGCGACTGGAAATGCCCCGAAACACAACGTGGACACATCATATTTTCACAAAGAAAACAGAGCTGTTTTTTGCAAAGTGCCTAGCTGTGGATTTTGGCCTCTAGCTCAGCCGGCACCTATGGAAACCTAGCAAAACTGCACAGTTTGAAAACTAGACACTTAGTGGAATCCAAGATGGGGTGACTTGTGGGGCTCTAACCAGGTTCTGTTACCCAGAATCCTTTGCAAACCTCAACATTTGGCCAACCAAAAACTTTTTCCTTGCATTTCGGTGACACAAAGTTCTGGAATCAGAGAGGAGCCACAAATTTCCTTCCACCCAGCGTTCCCTCAAGTCCCCTGATAAAAATGGTACCTCACTTGTGGGGGTAGGCATAGCGCCCGCGACCGGAAATGCCCCGAAACACAACGTGGATACATCATATTTTCACAAAGAAAACAGAGCTGTTTTTTGCAAAGTGCCTAGCTGTGGATTTTGGCCTCTAGCTCAGCTGGCACCTAGGGAAACCTAGCAAACCTGCACTGTTTTAGAAACTAGACACCTAGGGGAATCCAAGATGGGGTGACTTGTGGGGCTCTGACCAGGTTCTGTTACCCAGAATCCTTTGCAACCCTCAAAATGTGGCCAAAAAAACACTTTTCCTCTCATTTTGGTGACAGAAAATTCTGGAATCAGAGAGGAGCCACAAATTTCCTTCCACCTAGTGTTCCCCCAAGTCTCCCGATAAAAATAGTACCTCACTTGTGGGGGTAGGCCTAGCGCCTGGGACAGGAAATGCCCCAAAACACAACGTGGACACATCACATTTTCACAAAGAAAACAGAGCTGTTTTTTGCAAAGTGCCTAGCTGTGGATTTTGGCCTCTAGCTCAGCCGGCACCTGGGGAAACCTAGCAAACCTGTGCAGTTTTGAAAACTAGACACCTAGGGGAATCCAAGATGGGATGACTTGTGGGGCTCTGACCAGGTTCTGTTACCCAGAATCCTTTGCAAACCTCAACATTTGGCCAACCAAAAACTTTTTCCTTGCATTTCGGTGACAGAAAGTTCTGGAATCAGAGAGGAGCCACAAATTTCCTTCCACCCAGCGTTCCCTCAAGTCCCCTGATAATAATGGTACCTCACTTGTGGGGGTAGGCATAGCGCCCGCGACCGGAAATGCCCCGAAACACAACGTGGACACATCATATTTTCACAAAGAAAACAGAGCTGTTTTTTGCAAAGTGCCTAGCTGTGGATTTTGGCCTCTAGCTCAGCTGGCACCTAGGGAAACCTAGCAAACCTGCACAGTTTTAGAAACTAGACACCTAGGGGAATCCAAGATGGGGTGACTTGTGGGGCTCTGACCAGGTTCTGGTACCCAGAATCCTTTGCAAACCTCAAAATGTGGCCAAAAAAACACCTTTCCTCTCATTTTGGTGACAGAAAATTCTGGAATCAGAGAGGAGCCACAAATTTCCTTCCACCTAGTGTTCCCCCAAATCTCCCAATAAAAATGGTACCTCACTTGTGGGGGTAGGCCTAGCGCCTGGGACAGGAAATGCCCCAAAACACAACGTGGACACATCACATTTTCACAAAGAAAACAGAGCTGTTTTTTGCAAAGTGCCTAGCTGTGGATTTTGGCCTCTAGCTCAGCCGGCACCTGGGGAAACCTAGCAAACCTGTGCAGTTTTGAAAACTAGACACCTAGGGGAATCCAAGATGGGATGACTTGTGGGGCTCTGACCAGGTTCTGTTACCCAGAATCCTTTGCAAACCTCAATATTTGGCCAAAAAACACTTTTTCCTCTCATTTCAGTGACAGAAACTTCTGGAATCAGAGAGGAGCCACAAATTTCCTTCCATCCCCCAAGTCTCCTGATAAAAATGGTACCTCACTTGTGTGGGTAGGCCTACTGCCCGCTAAAGGAAATGCCCCAAAACACTATCTGGACACATCAAAATTATCAAATACAAAACTAGCTGTTTTTGTGGGGGGGCCCCTGCGTTTTTGGTCCTGGGCTCAGCAGCCATCTAGGGAAACCTACCAAACCCAGACATTTCCAAAAACTAGACACCCGAGGGAGTCCAGGGTGGTGTGACTTGCATGGATCCCCCAATGTTTTCTTACCTAGAATCCTCAGCAAACCTCAAATGTAGCTAAAAAATCACATTTTTCCCACATTTCTGTGTGGGATCACCGCATTGGGACAAATTTCATCCCAACGTTCCCCTCAGTCTCCCCGTAAAAATGATACCTCATTTGTGTAGGTGGGCCAAGTGTTTGTGACAGGGAAGAGCCAAAAACATGTCAAAATTGAGGGGGAACCAAAGCAGGTCCAAAAGGGAAGTTTGAAAAAAAACATTTTTAGGCTGACAAGTGCAGCAGAATTTTTATCGGCATAGATGAGACAATGCTGGGTGGTAGGAATTTTGTGGATTCCTGCAGATTCCGGAAGGTTCTATCACAAAAATATGGGGAAAATGTGTGATTTCCAGCAAAGTTGGAGGTTAGCAGGGCATTATGGGTAAGAAAATGGTGTGGGGTGCATGTGAAACACACCACCCTGGAATCACCCAGATGTTTAGTTTTCAGATGTGTCTAGGTCTTGTGGATTTTTCTACATGGCAGCGTCCCAAAGTCCATAAAGTGCAGCCCTCACCATTTCAAGTGGGACGATTTTGAGAGTTAGCCAATCTCTCATGGCCCAAATGTAAAATCAAAACCCAAAATAATCAATTGTCTTCTTGCTTTCTGTGGGATAAGATGTTTTAGTGTGCGGGGGAGAGCTGAAAGACTGTTACCCCCTTCAGTTGGGATGGGGGCATAACCAGGCCCATACTGGTTGGTAGCCACCACCCCACTATTTTTGTTTTATTCCCTGGCACCTAGTAGACTTTCTGCCCCGGGGTGTGGAACAGGGGTAATTTGCCCCATCTTCCCACTGGTGGGCAGAACAACTTTGGCCCCATTTATTTGGGGTGGGGGTATGGCCATACCCCCACCCTCTTATTTTGGAGAAAAAAAACTTCCCTAGTCTCTGGTGGGCTTTCTGCCCCCCCTTGGGGGCAGATGGGCCTTCCAAAAATAGGCCAATCTGCCCACAAGTGGGGCAGATATGGCCAACAGTAAAATGCCCCCATGGGGAGCGACCCTTACCGAAGGAGCTGCCCCCTAAAGAAAACACACACATACACACACACCAATCCCTGGTGCCTAAGTGGTTTCTGCTCCCCCGGGGGCAGATCGGCCTAATAGAAATACGCCGATCTGCCCCCAAGGGGAGCAGAAATGGCCAAAAATAAATTCCCCCCCCAGTGGAGCGACACTTGCCCAGAGGTTTCTGCCCCCTTTGGGGGCAGATCGGCCTAATAGAAATAGGCCGATCTGCCCCCAAGGGCAAAATTTCCCCCCCCCCAGTGGAGCGACCCTTGCCTAAGGGGTTCGCTCCCCTTGTGTGAAATTGGAGGCAAAAAAAAAATCCCCGGTGCCTAGTGGTTTCTGCCCCCAGGGGGGGCAGAAATAGTCTAAATAAAATGTGCCCCCCAGGAGAGCGACCCTTGCCTAAGGGGTCGCTCCCCACCTCTAAAAAATAAAAAAAAATAAAAATGATTCCTGGCGCCTAGAGGTTTTTGCCCACCCCAGGGGCAGATTGGCCTAATAACAATAGGTCGATCTGCCACCGTGGCGGCAGAAATGGCCTAAAATAAATTCCCCTCCCCCAGGGAGCGACCTTTGCCTAAGGGGTCATTCCCCTTCCGTGAATTCGCCATAAAAAAAACCTCCCTGGTGTCTAGTGGTTTCTGCCTTCATAAAAATAGGCTGATCAGCCACCAAGAGGGGCAGAAATGGCCTATATATAATTTGCCCCCTAGGGGAGCGACCCTTGCCTAAGGGGTCGCTCCCCAACTCTGAAAAAACAAAAAAAAAATTTTTTTTTATCCCTGGCACCTAGTGGTTTCTGCCCCCCCACCCCGGGGGCAGATCGGCCTAATAACAATAGGCTGATCTGCCCCCGGGGGGGGCAAAAATGGTCTAAAATAAAATCCCCCCCCCCGGGGAGCAACCCTTGCCTAAGGAGTCGCTCCTCTTCCGTGAATTTGCCATAAAAAAACTCCTTGGTGTCTAGTGGTCTCTGCCCCCCTTGGGGGCAGACTGGCCTCATACAAATAGGCCGATCCACCCCCAAGGAGGGCAGAAATGGCCTACATATAATTTGCCCCCTGGGGGAGCGACCCTTGCCTAAGGGGTCGCTCCCCACCTCTGAAGATACAAAAAACAAAAAAAGAAAAAAAGTGATCCCTGGCGCCTAGTGGTTTCTGCCCCCCGGGGGCAGTTCGGCCTCATAACAATAGGCCGATCTTGCCCCGGGGGGCAGAAAAGGCCTTGAAAAAAATTGCCCCACTGAGGAGCGACCCTTGCCCAGTTTCTCTTGGAAAATGAATCCCTGGTGTCTAGTGGGCATTTCAGAAGCCGGATAGCTTCACGATCTGGCTTCTGAAACGCTCTGAGAGACTTCAAAGGGAAAGAAATTCCTTTCCTTCCCTTTGAAGCCTCTCAGGCCCCCATCACATGATCGGAAGAGAAATGCTGACTGTTTCTCTTCCCATCGCGCTGGAAGCTGAGCTTCCATCGCAATGGGGAAGTGGCCTCTGATGAGGTCAGTGCGCAAATGCGCGCTGATGTCATCAGACGTCACTGGGGGTTGGGGGGTTGGGGTTGGAATGGGAAGGGCTTCCCTTCCATCCCTGCCTGGGGGGGGGTGGGAGGGAAGCCCACAGAGGGAGCGCTAGCGCTCCCTCTGAGCTCACTGCCAAGGACGTAATGGCTACATCCTCGGCACAGGAGCACTGTTCCGGTGGACGTAACCATTACGTCCCCGGCACAGAAGGGGTTAATCCTTCCACTCACACTTCCAGCCATTTAAATATTGTTTTACCCAACCATCCATTCTTTATCATCCATCCACCATTTCATCCTCATTTTATCAATCCACCAATCCATCCTTTCACACATCCAGCCAGCACTTCATTCATCCAGACAACCATTCATCCAGCCTTTCACCATTCCAGCCACCTTCTTTGACATACCCATGCAAATGTTGTTTACCCTTCCATCCATCAATCCTTTGGATCTATTTTGACCTTCCTTCTTGTCACAATTCCTACTTTATTTTCATGTGTCCTTTTTTCATTCTTCCTTCCACCCCTGTCTATCTAGCTCTCTATCTGGCTTTTTCTCTTTATTTGTTTGCTGTGATTAACCCTTCACCCCTGACCTCTTTTTTTGTTTTCAATTGCTTTTGAACATTAATCTGATAAATTACCATGGCCCTCATTATGACATTGGTGGTAAAACCCATTTACTGCCATGCTGACTGCCGCCAACATACCGGCGCCGCCGCGGATGTCCGTTCACCATATTATGACACATACACATCAATTCATCAATATTCAGCCAGACACACAAATCCGCCACACCAAAGGTCAGTAAAAAACTGGCGGTATCAAAACCCACACCGTTATGCCAACAGAACAACGCCCACCACATTATGACCCACAAATCACCACAGCGGACATTCAATGGTGGTACATACCGCCGCGCTCAAAATACACACACTTGAAAAAAACAACACCACATTGGTCAATTTAAATAACACACACCTGATACCCATACATACACCACACACCCACACCACTATAAAACACACACCCACATTAGCCACATCCCTTTACAAACAAAAACCACTGGCACGAGATAGACACCACGACTACAGACAAAACCAGAGCCACACACCACCTACACCTATACACCACCCATGCACCCCATCATCACACACCCAACACATCACTCTACACACCCTCACCTACACAACTCACACAACACCCATGACACCACAAAGGCACCCAAGATTCTCAGAGGAGGAGCTAAGGGTCATGGTGGAGGAAATCATGCGGGTAGAGCCTCAGCTATTTGGAGCACAGGTTCAGAAGCTATCCATTGCTAGGAAGATGGAGGTATGGTGGAGGATTGTGGACAGGGTCTACGCCATGGGACAGCACCCAAAAACAAAGGACGACATCAGGAAGAGGTGGAACGACCTACGGGGGAAGGTACGTTCCATTGCAGCAAGACACCAACTCGCTGTACAGAGGAGTGGCGGTAGACCCCCACCTCCTCCCCCACAACTAACAACATGGGAGGAGCAAGTCTTGGCAATCATGCATCCTGAGGGCCTGGCCGGAGTAGCAGGAGGACTGGACTCCAGTAAGTCAACTCTATACTACAACACCCCCTACCTGCATGCCATCACATACTCCCACCCTCACCCTCACTCCCATCACTCCACCACCTCACACCCCCCACCATCACATCTCACTCATCTCAATGCCAAGGCCTGCATGCCATACCAATGCATGGGCACCACTCAAAGACCTGCATGGACACCCATCACTAAAGCATGCACACTAGAGAGAACTAATCATCACACCATACACAAATGTACACAAGTGAAAGATGCCAGGGCAAATACAAACAAAGAGGGCAAGCCACTGATGTACAATATGTCACAACCAGAAACAATGACACTGCATTTACATTCCCACAGGTACCCCAGCCAATGTCAGCGGCAAAGAGGTGCCAGAACTATCCAGTCCCCCCACAGAAGAGACTCACAGTGATGACAACAAATCTGGTTGCCTGTATCTGGATGACCAACCCGGCCCATCAGGGACCTCTGGACAGCCGGTCACCCAGGCCCAGTCACACACCACCACAGAGCCTCCCCCATCTGGAAACACCACCACAGCACCCACCCAGTATACCCATACCTCTCTCCCCAGGACAAGTCAATCAGCAGTGTGTCCACCACTACAGTGACCCTAGGGCACACCTCATACCCAAGACAATCAGGGACCTGGGGTCAGTGGCAGTGAGCACACGGTTCAGGAGACAGAGGAACAGGACAACAGGGAAACTGGGAGGACTGCTGTGCGCCAGGGGGAGAACAGGCCCAGGGAACTGACACTCCAGGAGGCACTTGCAGAGATCCTGGGAGCATACCACCATTCCTTGGATATGCTGGGCCAGATCCTGTACAACTGTGCAGGAGAACAGGCGGCTGCAGGAAGGACAGTACCAGGGGATCAGGGAGGTCTTGCAGGCCATCAAAACCACCCTGGCCTCCATAGCAGGGGTGCTGGCAGACATGGCCAACAGCGGGCCCCTGCCACTAGCCAGACATCTGAACTGCCTACCACCTCTGCTGCCGCTAGTGGACAGGAGGTCCCACCACAGGACCAACAGGCCACCAGCAACCCTCCCCCTGCAGAAGGTGAACCACCCAGCAAACGTTCCCTGCGATCGAGGCAGAAGCCAGAGACTATTGCCAAGACCCCTGCCAGGAAATGAGACTCTTCTCATTGTCACCCTTGTGTTCCACTCTGTCACCCTGCCTACATTGAACTGCCATTGCTCCCCTTCCTATGTCCCCTTGGACAATACACCTGTGCTACAAATAGACTGGAACAATACCCTGGACTTTCCTCCATCATCACCCCATCCCATTGCACTTGCCCCTCTTCTTCTTAGCACTAAAATAAACACACTTTGAAAAAATACAAGTATGGAGTATGTCAAATGTTTTAAGTATGTATTCGTTTAACGAGGTTCAAACATTGCATTTCGACTGTACAGTAATGTTGACATAAAGACCTGTAGTTGGTTGCAGTGATCATACCAAGAGCGATAGTGGGGCACCAACATCTGCAAAATGAGTTGCCATAGAGTACAGTGAGTGGGCATAGAAGTGGGAATTAACAGCATGCCAGTGCCATAGATAATTCAAAAAATGACAATGAAACGTGAAGTAACACTTTCTTACCTGTGTGGCATTGGAAATATTGTCGAATCACTACAGTTCTGTTGTCCTCATCCTCTGCCTCCTCATCCTAATTGTCCACAGGGTCCACTGCTGCCACACGGCCATCTCCAGCCTCCTCCTCCTGCATAAAAGGCGCATGGCGTCTCAAGGCAAGGTTGTGCAACATGTAGCATGCCACGATTGCCTGGCAGACCTTCTTGGGTGAGTAGCATAGGGAGCCACCTATTAGATGGAGGCACCGGAACCTGGACTTCAGGAGGCCAAAGGTACGTTCGATAAAGCTTCTTGTTCGCCCATGTGCCTTATTGTAACGTTCTTCTGCCCTTGTCCTGGCATTCCTCACAGGGATCAGTAGCCATGATAGGTTGGGGTAACCAGAGTCACCTGCAAATATCGAGGGTCAACATTTAGCCACACACTATCCTATATGGCCCACACCATACTCATACACCAACATCTACTGGGTGTTACCTAGGGCTCACCTAATAGCCACACCCGATGCCTCTGTAGTTGGGCCATCATATTTGGGATGCTGCTATTCCTCAGGATAAAGGCATCATGCACAGACCCTGGATACTTAGGCCCATATTTATACTTTTTTAGAGCCGTATTTGCGTCATTTTTTGATGCAATAGCGGCGCAAACTTAAAAAATACAAATATATATTGAAAGTTTGCGCTGCTTTTGCGTAAAAAAAATGACACAAATGCGGCGCTTAAAAAGTATAAATATGAGCCTTAACATTGACATGGGAGATTTACTGGTCCACTAAGTACACCATCTGCACATTCATGGAGTGAAAACTCTTTCGATTTCCGCACACCTGTTCATTTTGACGGGGGCGACAAATGCAGTATGTGTTCCATCGATTACCCCAGTGATGTTGGGGATATGTCCAATTGCATAGAAGTCAGTCTTCACTGTGGCCAAATCTTCAACCTGGGGGAAACAATGTAGCTGCACATGTGTTTAATCAGGGCAGACAACACTCTTGTCAGCACTATTGAGAACATTGGTTGTGACATTCCTGCTGCCAAGCCCAATGTCACTTGGAACGAACCAGTTACCAAGAAATGGAGCACAGATAGGACTTGCACAAGAGGGGGAGATCCCAGTGGGGGATGGATAGCAGATATCAGGTCAGGCTCTAGTTGGGCACACAGCCTCATGATTGTGGCCCTGTTAAGTCTACAGGTGAGGATAATGTGCCCGTCCTCCATTGTTGCCAAGTCTCCTATTCATCTGCAGTGGTTGTAGTCTAAGGGACAAAAGAGTGAGGTGCCGGTCACAAACTGTACATTGGAGACACAACAGTACATTGCATGATGTTAACAAGTAATGGGTAAAGTGGGATTTGTCCTATATGTCTTATTTTTTACTGTGACACGGTTAATACAAGGACCTGCCACCCCCCCCCGAAATGGCATTCACCTGTCCTGTGTGGAGGGACAGGTGGAAGTGAGGTAATTCCGCTGACATTCTGCCCTGTTGCGGGAGGCAGTCGTGAACCACCGTGCAACTCCTCATTGGATAAATATTGGGCACTATGGGGTACAGTGGCCAATGGTGATGTACGCCGGCAGTGACGGTATGCGCCGCCGCGGAGTGACCGCCATTTCCTATCTGATCACTCACTTGCTACCTAACCTTCAACAGGAGAGGACCTACACTGCATGTGCTGCTGTGACCTGTGTCTGGAACCTACCACGGCTCGTGTGACTGGGGAAAAGGCCCCTGCCTTCACCTCAGCGGAGTTGGAGCGACTGGTGAATGGGGTCCTACCCCAGTACGGACTGCTGTATGGGCCTCCAGACCAACAGGTGAGTGCACTGTGAGCACGATGCAAGTGGCATGAATGCATGGAGTGAGGTGTGTGAAGGCCTCGTGGAGGGTGGGTGGGTGGAAGGCCCCTGGGCTTGTGTGCTGGGCCCTGTGTGTGCAAATGGCAATGGGGTATGGTATGGTGGGCCATAAGTATAACAAGCAGGATGATCTGACTGATACCATTTCCTGTGTGTATTTCTCTACAGGTCAGCACCCATCAAAAGAAGGGTATATGGCATGCCATTGCACAGCAGGTGCGGACCTTGGGGGTCTATGGGAGGTGGAGCACCCACTATCGGAAACGGTGGGAGGACCTGAGACGCTGGGCACGGAAGATGGCGAAGGCCCAGCTGGGGATGGCCTCCCAACAAGGAAAGGGTGCCTGTTGAACCTTGACCCCCTGATGGCCTGCATACTGGTGGTGGCCTATCTGGATGGTCGCTTGAGGGCATCACAGCAGCCACAAGGGGTTGAGTACAGTGCCCATCATCACTACTTACACATGGTAGGGGGGACCCGGGTAGGGGATGTGTGTCAGTGGGAGCCCCAGGCCAGGCCTGACATTGCAGAGTAGGTCCCATGGTGTGCAGGGTTCTGAAATGATAATCCTGCTACCCACCTTGTAGGCATCCACAACTGGTCAGGGCTGTGTGGGTCCAAGGTGTGCTGATTTTGGTGGTATGTGCCCCTCCCCATGCCTTGTGGGCTAGCATTATCACAGGTAATGCATTGCATAGTGCGTAAGGCTGTTCCCTGTGTGTGAGGGTGGTGTGTATGCCAACGGTGGTGTTGGTGCAGCCACTGACCAAGTGTATCCTTTGTCTCTTCCCCCCCCCCCTGTTTTTGTTTTGTCATCCTGTCCTTATGTGCATTAGCATCATCTGGAGGAGGGAGCTGCATCCCACAGGACCCAGGAGGAAGAGTTGACCAACGCTGAGGGCACCAGTGGGACGGAGGGCGGTAGGAGCACCACGGCAGAGACTGGAGGGGATAGTTCGGACACAGATACCTCCTCTGATGGAAGCTCCCTGGTGGTGGCGGACACTTCTGTGCCCACCCCAGCTACAGGTACATCTGCCTCTCCCCATGCCAGCACCGCCCTCCCAGCAGCCCCTCATCGAGTTTCCCATGCCCGTTCACCCAGGAGGGTGGGCATCTCCTTTGTTCCAGGCACCTCAGGCGCTGTCTCAGTTAGCCTTGCTGCCCTGAGTGAGGAGGCTATTGACCATCTCTGTTGGGAAGTCAAGCATTCTGAATGCCATCCAGGGGCTGGTAGCCCAAATGCAACAGACAAATGCATTTCTGGAGGGCATTCACACTGGCTTGGCAGCCCAACAGAGATCAATCCAGGCTCTGGCCTCCTCTCTGATGGCAGCCATTGTCCCTGTTTCTACCGTCCCCCATCCAACTTCCTCTTCCCAATCCCATTCCCCTCAACCCCAACCTATGCCAGTATACAGGCAGACAAGCATGCACACCGGACAACGCACAAGAGTGGCACAGGCAAACATAAGCACCACACACCATCCCACAGTCACTCACACAAAACCATCCAGATACAGACATACCAACATCCACTGCCTCCACTGTGTCCCCCTCCTCCTCCTCCTCCACCTTCCTCCCAGTTGCGTCTACACTCACACCTGCATGCACTACATCCGCATCCACTACCAGCATCACCACCACACCTAGCAGAACACACACCTCACTTGCAGACACCTCTACAACAGCCATGCACACGTCCCCCATGTCCTCTCCCACTGTGTCTGTCCCCCATCATCCCAAGGTACACAAACGCAAGTACTCAGACACCCAACAGCCATTCACCTCACAACAGCATCCAGCCCATGCACCTGCAACCAAACACAGCAGACAGACACCTCCTACAACCACTCCCTCTTCCTCCACGCCCAAACCTTCTCCCTCTTCCCGCCCCAGCGTCCCTAAGAAGCTTTTCCTCTCCAACACTGACCTCTTCCCTACCCCTCCCCCCCTGTCCTTCACGTCTGGCCAGGGTGCCAAAAACCCAGGCAAGCACCTCAGCCACACAGTTCACGGGACCAGTAGTCTCCACACCCACTTGTGGTGGGAAAGGATCCAGGGCACCAGCCAGCCTCAAAGAAAGTGTGCCTGCCCAAGCTGCTGCCCGGAAGGGCAAGGCGCCAGCCCAAGGTGCTGGCCAGAAGGGCAAGGAGCCTGCCCCAGCTGCTGCCCGGAAGGGCAAGGAGCCTACCCCAAGTGCTGCCAGGGAGGGCAGGGGCCCTGCACCAGCAGTCAGGAAGGACAAGGGGACAGGTGCATTGACTCAGACAGAGCCCCCACCACCAACCATGGTTGTGCAGCTGTCCGAGGCTGCAGGGGATGGGCTGTAGCCTCCCCTTACCACCACAAGCAGCAGCACCACTACCACCACTGAGCAGCCGTCACTGCGGTGGACGGTATGTAGTCCTGCCTGCATGGGCTTCTGTGCGGCCTGCACCCTGCAAAGCCAGTGGGTATGATACCCACCTGAGAGACTGTGACCTTGCACTCCCCAGAATTAACAGCACAGGGCACGATGCCCCCTCCAGAACAAGTGGGTAAGCCACCCACCTACCCCAGCCTCCACAAGATCAAGGGTACAGGGCACAATGCCCCCTCCAGAACCAGTGGGTAGGCCACCCACCTACCCCAGCCTCCCCAGGTTCAAGAGAACAGGGCACAATGCCCCCTCCAGAACCAGTGGGTAAGCCACCCACCTACCTCTGCATCCCCAGGGTCAACAGCACAGGGCACGAAGCCCCCTCCAGAACCAGTGGGTAAGCCACCCACCTATCCCCTCCTCCCCAGTATCAAGAGCACAGGGTACGATGTCCCCTCCAGAACCAGTGGGTAAGCCACCCACCTACCCCAGCCTCCCCAGGATCAAGAGCACAGGGCACGAAGCCCCCTCCAGAACGAGTGGGTAAGCCACCCACCAACCCCAGCCTCCCCAGGATCAAGAGCACAGGGCACGATGCCCCCTCCAGAACCAGTGGGTAAGCCACCCACCTACCCCAGCATCCCCAGGATCAAGAGCACAGGGCACGATGCCCCCTCCAGAACCAGTGGGTAAAACACCCACCAACCCCAGCATCCACAGGATCAAGCATGTGGGCAAGTCACCTACTTGAGAGACTGTGGCCTTGCACTCCCCAGGACCAAGCACAGGGTATGTTGTCCCCTGAAGAACCAGTGGTTTTGTTCCATCTGCCGGCTGAGGTGCCCCCCCCTTCCCCGTCCCCCTGAGGTGCCTGCCTATTTTCCACCTGATGCCCTTGCAGTGTTCTCTCCGTGTTGGTGCAGGTGACAAGTTGGGCCTTGGACTTTGGCCTCTGGCCCTGTGGCCTACACACAATGAGGAGTGGGCAGTGTCCCTTGAATTGTACATATGTATATACTATGAGGTTGACTTTTCGTATTTCTACTGTGTTGTCATTATTACAGTCACTTTAATATATTCCTGTTCTCCTTCCATTATTCCTCAGGGGTATAGGGTAAATATGTTTTATTACTGCAGCTGAGTGTGTGTATGGTGTTGGTGGTGGGAGGGTGTGGTGCGTGTGTGTGTCACTCTCTTTTTCCTCCCCCCCTCTCTTGTGTGCTAGGTGGCTGTACTCACCGTGGTCGTCTTCACCGGCGTTGGTGTTCGTGGTGGAGCAGGAAGTACAATATCATAGGAAATATTTGAAGTTCAGGCTCCATGGCGGCGTGGTTGTTCCCTGTGTCTCCAATGGTGAGTCCTTTAACTTCTGAGCTCAGTTTCCGCCAGGCTTTTGATTTCTTTGGTACCACCCCAGGAAAGGTGGCGGATTGATGTGTCTTAATATGGTGGGCAGAACATTGACTTCCGCCTGGCTGTAGGCGGCTACCGCCGTGGTGGCTGTTGTATTCGCCCTGCCGGTCGGTGTGGGAAAGTGGCTGTCTATCTGGGTTCTCACCGCCATGGTCATAATTTGGCGGTAGTTACCGCCAGCCTGTTGACGGAATTACCATCACTTTATCACCAACCGCCAGGGTTGTAATGAGGGCCTATGTGTCAACACCACTCCTGGTTCAGCTGCGAAAGCAGGGTGGGGTTGCGTCACAACATCAATTTGAAGGATGTTTCCAGAAGAATGTTTTTCTGCAAACAAAATACATTTTCCCCTTAAGCCAGTCCTTTTGTACGTATCTCATGTGACTGGTTTAGTGTTCAATTTTTACAAGAGATATCATACATTTCTTTCATATCATTGGGCATAACTTTGCCTTATTTTCCTGAAACGGTGTGAGAAAAAACACATTTCTGCACGCCCACATTTCTATATACCTAGCTTCCATGTCTATTGTACAACTAGAAACAATAATTTGCATCCCAATAGCTCGCATTGAGATACATGCCTCAGATTCCCTGAAGGTCATTCACAAGTCTACAGCCTTTCAATTATTAGATCTGTCCCTTTCAATCCATTCACCCTCATGGGCCACCTTAATACTGAGTCAACAATATTGATAAGGCAGAATATCTAGTACTGAATATTGAAAGTAAAATACTGACAGTTACGTAAGTCTAGATTTTTTATACCTAACTCTACATTTATAGATACCTACAAGATACATATATCTTTAAGGGTCATAGTTGTGGTGTCAGGAATAATAAATGTCATTCCCTATATGTATTTACCATTTGATATTTTGGCGGTCATTCTGACCGCGGCGGTCGGCGGTCGCCGCCCGCCAAGCGGTTCCTGCCAAAAGACCGCTCCGCAGTCAAAAGACCGCGGCGGCCATTCCGGCTTTCCCGCTGGGCCGGCGGACGACCGCCAGAAGACCGGGAAAGCCCCTTCAACAATGAAGCCGGCTCCGAATGGAGCCGGCGGAGTTGAAGGGGTGCGACGGGTGCAGTGGCACCCGTCGCGATTTTCAGTGTCTGCAAAGCAGACACTGAAAATCTTTATGGGGCCCTGTTAGGGGGCCCCACGACGCCCATTCCCGCCATCCTGTTCCTGGCGGTAATTACCAGCGGGAAACCGGCGGGAAACCGGCGGGAAATCGCCGGCTCCCCTTTTCTGACCGCAGCTTTACCGCCGCGGTCAGAATTGCCCAGGAAGCACCGCCAGCCTGTTGGCGGTGCTTCCGCTGCCCTGGGTCGGAATGACCCCCTTTGTCCCTTGATATTCTCTCTTCAATGTTAGATCGTATATCACAATATTGTTGGTGTCAATATTCAGTAGTATAGTTCTTCCCACCTAACCCTCCTCCCAATATTCCAAAGATGCTCCTCAAGGGCGTCTCCATAAAACACACCTGGGGATGTAATACAAATGTGGGGCCCACTATTCCAGTTAGCGTTCCGGACGCACCATCAAATTTATCTGCCTGGTGTAAAAAGGGATAGTGTGCCCTATTGCCGATAATGTCTGCCCACAGGCAGCACAAACATGCAGCTGCCTTGAGGGCTAAAACTGTCATAATTGATTACTTGTATTGATTGGATATATGCTGTACTGTGATGCATTACACACTACATTAACCTTTACGCAGATGGATGGTCATGCAATGAACCAGAAATATATATACGTGATAATTGGTAGAAATAGCAAAATTTGGAATGCCATACATTGCGCTCTCCTCGTCATATCCCCTGTGCCTCTTTTTTAATATTTCAAATTAATTAAGTTTACAGTCAGTCACTTGATAAAAGCTTTTACATGGGACTGGGGTACAAGCACTTTGTGAACACATAAAACACCTTTATGAATTAACTACAAATCTCAAAGTAGAGAAAACAGAAACAAGAAAACAAAATAGGAAACAAAGGTGTTTGTAAACATGAAAGTAGAACTATTGTAATTACCTGTGATCATGGTCCAGGAAGGACTGAAACGCGTTGGGCATTTATTTCTGTATTCTTAAAGTTTTCATGGGTTAAAATATCGAAGGAGCTGAGCCTAGAAACACTGTGACTCCTTTTTTGATGGTTGTGAGGAGCAACGCTATGCAAACCTCTGTAGTTATAGTTAGGGTGACCAGAGATGTGGATTTTTTGGGATTTTTGTCCCTTAATAACTTTGCAAGTGGTGCACCATTAGCCCCTGAAATGCTTTCCTTTTATTCACTTTGGCTTTCATATGTAGCACAATCCTACTAAAATTAGCAAGGACGCTAAAAAATTAAACTAGACTGCATATGTAAAGTTTCAGAATTACTACATGAACAACTAAAAGATACATTTATGGTTACATGATTATGTAAACCAATAAACAAATACAAACACATACAATGGATAAAACTTCCTAGCTGTAATATTGGATTGTAGTACCCTTACATCACTCATGGTGTCACATGGGCAATGCAAAACTTAAGTTAGATTTACAAAGGAATGCAAGGCCACCATGCGTACCTATGCATTTATTGGTAAATCTGGAGAAACGCAAAGAGGCAAAATTCTCTGCTTTTGTTCCTCTGCACAGCATAATCTATAATTTTGCTAAATTTCACATACACTCATATGCCACCCCACTGTAGCCACTTCACTATATTCTATTCCACTTTATGCCTCTCCACTGTATGACTGTATTCTATGCAACTCCACTCTACGCATTACGCTGTACGCAATGCCACTGTATGCCACTCCATTCTACATCACGCCATTTTACGCCACTCAACTAGATGCTACTCCACTATAAGAGATTCCACTCTAAGCCATTCTCCTGCATGCCACTCCACTCTACTCTATTCCACTGAATGCCAAGGTCTACACCCCTCTGGTGTATAGCACTCCTCTCGGTATTTAGAAAGAATATCCCAAACACAAATCTCATGTGACAAAATATTGTGTCAAAAATGTTGAGGACAAAGAACCAGGGAAGGCAATTTTCCACAGGTAAGTAAAGTTTTACCATGTATAACTCCACATATAAGTACCTTAACTATATGTATACATTTTCAAGGTATATGGATGTGGAGTTAAGAACAGTAACTCTATAGTTGCCTATTGGCACTTATCTTCTCAATATTTTGGTCCTCCATGTTTTTGAGATGATATTCTGTCCACAAAATATTTGTGTTTTTGATATTTTGTCAATGATCCCTCCATTCTATGCCACTTCATTCTACATTGTTCGATTGGACCCCACTTCAATGTACGCCACTCCACTGTATGCTATCACACTCTACCCAATGCCAATGTAAGCCACTCCAGTCTTCACCACTCCATTATACGACACTCCACTGAATGCCACTCCACTATACACTATTACACTCTACACCACAACCACTGTGTAAAACTCCGCTCTACGCCACTTAACTCCATGCAATTAAACTGTACACAACTCCACTCTATGCCAGTTCACACTATGCTTTTATACTGTTTGCAGCTCCACTCTACACCTCTTTAGTGTAAGCCACTCCACTGTATCCTACTCCGCTATATGCTACTCCAGTATATGCTATTACACTCTACCCAATTACATGGTATGACACTCCAGTGTGTGCCACCCACTTTATGCTACTACATGCCACTCCAGTGTATGCTACTCCACTTTACCCCATTCCATTCTGCGCTATTCCATTGGATGCCACTTCAATGTTCACACCTCCACTGTATGCAACTACACTGTACCCCTTTCCAGTGTACGTAAATCCAGTATACAACACTTCAGTGTATGGCACTGCAAGGAATGCTACTCCACTGTACGCTGTTCCATTCTACGTCACTCTAGTGTACACCACTCCACTCTACACTATTCCACTACTCCACTCTAAGTAACTCCATTCTACTCTATTCCATTAGACACCACTCCTCTCTACTCCACTCCACTCTACGTCAATATACTATATGCTACTTCACTTGATCCCACTCCACTGTACACTACTCCAGTCTACCCCACTGATCTTTATGCCACTGCACTCTATGCTATTCTACTCTATGCTAATCCTGTCTACTCTAATCTATTCTATACCACTCCTCTGAACTCCACCCTACCCTATTCCACTGTACCCCACTCCATTCTAGTTTACTACACTGTATGCAACTTCAATCTTTCTCTACTGTAGGGTGTTCCACTCTACCTCACTCCACTGTACCCCACACTACTGTATGCTATGACACTCTACCCCACAATACACCACTCCAATCTAAACCACTTCACTGTACGCCACTCCACTGTATGCTACTATACTATATGTGATTACATTTTAAACCACTGCACTATACACTACTACTTTATATGCTATTACACTTTACACCGCTCCCCTGCCTGCCACTCCAGTCAATGCTTCTCCACTCTACACTATTCCACTTCATACCACTCCACGCCACTCTAGTGTACTCTCCTCCACTTTATACAGCTCCACCCTACAAAACTCTACTACACTCTATGCCACTCTACAAGACTCTACTCCACTCTGTCCTTGTACACTCCACTGCCCGAATTTGCACTCAACTCAATACCTATGCACTCTAATGTACAACACTCTACTCCACTCTACGACAGTTTCCAACACTGTATGACACAGCACTCCACTCTACTGTTTAAGATGCCATTCCAATTTATAACAGTTTCTTCGACTCTACGGTATGCCATTCTATACCACTTCACTCTTCTACACACCTCTGTACAGTATTCCATTCTATGCTACTCTACTGTATGCTACTCTCCTTAACAGTAATCCACTCTACCCACCACAGTGTAAGCCACTCCAATCTATGCTGCTCCTTTGTAAGACACTCTCCTCTGTACTATATATCTCCACTCTATAAAAGTCTGCCATACCTCATGGCATTCTATGACATTATACTCCAATTTATCTCCGTACACTCCACTGTCCAACTCTAAACTCCACTCCAAGCTTTTACACTCCAATGTACAAGACTCTATCCCACTATACAACACTTTTCTATATGACACAGCACTCCACGTTACTATATGAGATCCCACTCCAATTTATAACAGCATACGACCTATGTTACACCAGTACACTCCACTCCATGACACTCTACTGTAAGACACATTAATACACTCTATTGTACCTTACTCCGCACTCTGTTACACCACTCCACCAGACTCCACACCACTGTACAAGACTTCACCTCACTCTGCGCTACTATACAACAATCCACTCTTCACAGCTCCACTGTTTCACACACTTCTGTACTCCACTCTACAGCACTATACTACACTGTATGCCACTCTGACACTTTACGTCTGTCTATACCCCTTACTCCACTGTACAAAATTGTACTATACTGTATGCCACTGTACAATGCTACTCCACCATGCTCTCGTCCACTATACAACGCTGTATGCAACTATTTGTGTGTCATTGCAACTCATTTGACTCCACTTTACTCTGACACAATACTCCGGTCTACTCCACTACTCCTCTTTACACCACTCCACTCTTCACCAACTCAATGCCATTGTACTCTATAACACTTCATGCCAATCCACTGTACCACACTCCACATCACTGTATTGTACACTGCTCCACTCCACACAAAATATTGGACTGTATGCCGCTCTACTCTACTGTAGACTACATCACTTTCCTGTACTGTACGACACTCCACTCTACTGTACAGCACTGTACTCCAATTTATTACAATTTACTGAACTCTATGCTGCACCGCTCCACTTTACTACAATTTATGACACTATAGTCTACAACACACCACTGCATCTGACACTTTCCTGAACTCTACATTACCCTAGTCGGTGTACTCCACTCCACTATACTCTACTACATTTTAGCTCAGTCTACGCAACCGTTCCATACTCTGCTTTATGCCTTTCCACTGTTCAACACTCTACTCCACTATACTACACTCTGTGCCACTCTATGACACTCTGCTCCACTCTATGCCCATCTACTCTATCCCACTGTACTACACTATATAACACCCGATGACATGCCACACAATTTCTCTCTACAATATGCCACTCCACTATATGACACAGCACTCCACTATACAACACTCTCCTTCACTGTACTCTATGACACTGCACTTGACAATACTCTACTCAATAACACTCTACTTCATCCAATTATACTCTAAAACACTCTGCTCCACTCTATGACAGTCTACAACACCCTACTCTACTGCCCGACATGCTATTCCACTGTACAACTCGCTGCTCCCTTCTATGATACTTGACTCCACTATATGAGACAGCATGGCACTACTCCAAATTACACTTTACTACACTGTTTGATACATCACTGCACTCTGTTCTGCTCCACTCAATCCCAATTTACAATACTCCAGTATATGGCAGTTGGCTTTACAACACTCTCCTTCACTGTACCGTATGACACTCCACATAACAACTCTCTACTAGCGACACTGGACTCTACAATTTGAAACACATTTTCATTAAAAAAAAAATGAAAACCTTAGAAAGTTAAGGAAAAAAAAGGTTACAGCTTAGTTATAGTTAGGGAAATTTACTTTCCCTATACTCACCAAGTTTAAACTACACAAACTTTAAAAATTCGAAAGTTATAATTTTCATTTACAATTTATCCATCACATTTGAATTATTATATGTAGCGGATCTCATTACGCACTCTTTTCAGCTCGCTAACCACACAACACTAGCTATAACTTGCCACTCCACCATGGTGTTGGATTTCATTGCAACGTTGTTGTGAGTGAGGACATTATGGGGCTCATTCTGAGCCCGGCGGGCGGCGGGAGCCGCCCGCCTGGAGGGAGCCGCCAAATGACTGCACCGCGGTCAAAAGACCGCGGCGGCCATTCAGACATTTCCTCTGGGCCGGCGGGCGCTCTCCAAAAGAGCGCCCGCCGGCCCAGAGGAAATGCCCCTGCAACGAGGACGCCGGCTCAGAATTGAGCCGGCGTAGTTGCAGGGGTGCGACGGGTGCAGTTTGCACCCGTCGCGTATTTCAGTGTCTGCATAGCAGACACTGAAATACTTTGCGGGGCCCTCTTACGGGGGCCCCTGCATGGCCCATGCCATTGGCATGGGCACTGCAGGGGCCCCCAGGGGCCCCGCAGCACCCCCTACCGCCATCCTGTTCATGGCGGGAGACCCGCCATGAACAGGATGGCGGTAGGGGGTGTCAGAATCCCCATGGCGGCGGAGCGTGCTCCGCCGCCATGGAGGATTCACCCGAGCAGCGGGAAGTCGGCGGGAGACCGCCGACTTTCCGCTTCTGACCGCGGCTGAACCGCTGCGGTCAGAATGCTCGTGGGAGCACCGCCAGCCTGTTGGCGGTGCTCCCGTGGTCGGTGGCCCTGGTGGCCACCAGCCGCCAGGGTCAGAATGACCCCCTATATGATATTGTTTCTCATATATATATATATATATATATATATATATATATATATATATATTTATATGTTTATGTCAAAACAAATCCCTTTCAGGGGTAGAGTGACGCATAAATTATGCAAAAAAGTATAGAGAACTCTGGGTAGTTCCCAAATTTAGGTGGAGAGCAGCTCTAGTAAGGAGCGCCCTGTAACACCAGCGACACTCTAAATTTGCTCACCTCAAATGTCTGTTTATCTAGCAAAGTTTTTAAGCATAGGATCAGCACAGTGCTATCCATGCTGAGCTAAATAGGGACAAAGGCCCTCATTCCAACCCTGGCGGTCGGTGTTAAAGCGGCGGCTAACCCGCCAACAGGCTGGCGGTTAAAAAAATGGAATTCTGACCCTGGCGGAAACCGCCAACAGAGACCGCCACTTTAACACTCCGACCGCCACGGCGGGACAAACAAACAGCGCGGTGGTCACCGCCAACAGACAGGCGGGAGACAATGTACCGCCCACCCTATCACAACCCACCAATCCGCCACCTTTTCAAGGGCGGTAGCCCTGCCGATAAAAACACGGCGGAAACAGACCTTTCAAACCGAAAACGCTCACCTCCATACACCCCACGAGGAATCTGGACAGCATGGAACCCGAATTACACATCCTACCAGCTATTGTATTCCTGCTCCTCTACCAGGAGCAAGAACGCCGGCGCAGAAGACAACGTTGAGTACTGCACCTACGACACAGGGGAGGGGGGAGGAGAAAATATTACGGGGACACACATACGCGACACACCCACCCCCACCCACTACAACACACACATCAATGCATAGCAATACATCATTGTTACAATCCCCAAACCCCACCGAAAGAATGCAAAGACAAAAGGAATAGATCATAAACAGTCGAATATATTGGATTATTGCCTTATAAAAATATCACACATTTAAAACTAATATATACATAAATATTAAAAGTCCGATTATTCTAGCTGTCATTGTCCGTGGACCACTGGGCCCAAATCACATGGGCAAGGCCCACACAAGATACCTGGCCTAAACGGAGAGAACACTGCAGGGGCATCAGATAGAAAAACTACAGGCACCTCAGGGGGAAGGGAAGGGGGGGCACCTCAGCCACATGAGTACACGACGCCAGATCCACGAGGGGCCTCCATGGCCACTGTCCCATCCTGGGGAGTGCAAAGCCACAGTCTCACAAGTCTCTACAGTGGGTGGGTTGCCCACTGTTCCATCCTGGGGAGTGCAAAGCCACAGTCTCACAAGTCTCTACAGTGGGTGGATTGCCCACTGTCCAATCCTGGGGAGTGCAAAGCCACAGTCTCTCAAGTCTCTACAGTGGGTGGCTTGCCCACTGTCCAATCCTGGGGAGTGCAAAGCCACAGTCTCTCAAGTGGATAACAGTCTCCACTGGTACTGGAGGGGGACTAGTGCCCAGAGTGCTTCGTGCAGCCCTGCCCGACACAGATGCGGGCCTGCCCCTTCCGCCAATGGGCCAGCGGTGCTTGAGATGAAGGGCCCAGTTCAGCGGTGCTTGAGACGGCGGTGCCCAGTTCAGCGGTGTTTGCGACGGCGGTTCCCTGTTCAGCGGTGCTTGAGATGAAGGGCCCTGTTCAGCAGTGCTTGAGACGGCGGTGCTCAGCGGAGCGGTGCTTGAGATGAAGGGCCCAGTTCAGCGGTGCTTGAGACGGCGGTGCCCTGTTCAGTGGTGCTTGAGACGGCGGTGCCCAGTTCAGCGGTGCTTGAGATGAAGGGCCCAGTTCAGCTGGGCTTGAGACGGCGGTGCCCAGCGGAGCGGTGCTTGAGATGAAGGGCCCAATTCAGCGGTGCTTGAGATGAAGGGCCCAGTTCAGCGGTGCTTGAGACGGCGGTGCCCAGCGGAGCGGTGTTTGAGATGAAGGGCCCAGCGGAGCGGTGCTTGAGATGAAGGGCCTAATTCAGCGGTGCTTGAGACGGCGGTGCCCTGTTCAGCGGTGCTTGAGACGGCGGTGCCCTGTTCAGCGGTGCTTGAGACGGCGGTGCCCTGTTCAGCGATGCTTGAGACGGCGTTGCCCTGTTCAGCGGTGCTTGAGACGGCGGTGCCCTGTTCAGCTGTGCTTGAGACGGCGGTGCCCAGCGGAGCGGTGCTTGAGATGAAGGGCCCAGCGGAGCGGTGCTTGAGATGAAGGGCCCAATTCAGCGGTGCTTGAGACGGCGGTGCCCTGTTCAGCGGTGCTTGAGACGGCGGTGCCCAGTTCAGCGGTGTTTGAGACGGCGGTGCCCTGTTCAGCGGTGCTTGAGATGAAGGGCCCTGTTCAGCGGTGCTTGAGACGGCGGTGCCCAGCGGAGCGGTGCTTGAGATGAAGGGCCCAGTTGAGTGGTGCTTGAGACGGCGGTGCCCTGTTCAGCGGTGCTTGAGACGGCGGTGCCCAGTTCAGCGGTGCTTGAGATGAAGGGCCCAGTTCAGCGGTGCTTGAGACGGCGGTGCCCAGCGGAGCGGTGCTTGAGATGAAGGGCCCAGCGGAGCGGTGCTTGAGATGAAGGGCCCAATTCAGTGGTGCTTGAGACGGCGGTGCCCTGTTCAGCGGTGCTTGAGACGGCGGTGCCCTGTCCAGCGGTGCTTGAGACGGCGGTGCCCTGTTCAGCGGTGCTTGAGACGGCGGTGCCCTGTTCAGCGGTGCTTGAGACGGCGGTGCCCAGTGGAGCGGTGCTTGAGATGAAGGGCCCAGCGGAGCGGTGCTTGAGATGAAGGGCCAATTCAGCGGTGCTTGAGACGGCGGTGCCCTGTTCAGCAGTGCTTGAGACGGCGGTGCCCAGTTCAGCGGTGTTTGAGACGGCGGTGCCCTGTTCAGCGGTGCTTGAGATGAAGGGCCCTGTTCAGCGGTGCTTGAGGCGGCGGTGCCCAGCGAAGCGGTGCTTGAGATGAAGGGCCCAGTTCAGCGGTGCTTGAGACGGCGGTGCCCTGTTCAGCAGTGCTTGAGACGGCGGTGCCCAGTTCAGCGGTGCTTGAGACGGCGGTGCCCTGTTTAGCGGTGCTTGAGACGGCGGTGCCCAGCGGAGCGGTGCTTGAGATGAAGGGCCCCGTGGAGCGGTGCTTGAGACGGCAGTGCCCTGTTCAGCGGTGCTTGAGACGGCGGTGCCCAATTCAGTGGTGCTTGAGACGGCGGTGCCCTGTTCAGCGGTGCATGAGACGGCGGTGCCCAGTTCAGCGGTGTTTGATTGAAAGGGCCCAGTTCAGCGGTGCTTGTTTGAAAGGGCCCAGTTCAGCGGTTCCGGCCCAGGCATGGGTGTCACTCGCCACCTGGCATGTGGCTGGCAGGGCCTTCCTGCCCATCTGTTCGTTGGCTTGCGGGGCCCTCCTGGGCTGCCGTACCGGGCCTCTGGGTGTCCTCCTGCACACCTGGGAGGGGGCTGGTGGGGCACTCCTGGGCAGCTGGCCTGCTGCCGGACTTGTCGGGCGTGCTGCCCTTCCCACCCTTCCCTGGTCATCTGTGGCCCTTAGACCCCTTTGGCGGTGTGCCAGGTGGCACCCCACTTCCAGACGGAGCCAGGGTAGGGATTTTGGTCCCTGGTGTCCGTGGCCTCTCGCGCCGGGCACTGCTCACTTTTGGGTGCTTTTCCGGGGGTGGGCTGGGCGTGCCTTGGCTCCTCGCCGGAGTTGTTGCCCTTGAGGGTGGGGGACTCCACAGTCCTTGGACAACAGTCCTGATAGGTCCTGGTTTGGTGGTGGCTGAGGTGCTGATAGCAGTCTTATGAGATGGACGGGGTGGGGGAGTTGTTGGAAAGAGGTTAAGGTTGGCAAGGAAAAGCAATTTGGAAAGAGAGTGACGGGTAGGTGTGTGGGTATGGGAGTGGAGGAAGAGGATGTGGTTGTAGGAGTGTGAAGTATGGTGTCTTTGGGTGCAGGTGCTTGGGCTGGAGGCTGTCGTGAGGTGGATGGCTGTTGGGTGGGTGGCTGCTTGCGTTTGTGTGGTTTGGAAGGGAACTATAACTTGTGCCCCTCAATGCACTACTTATGAGCTCACATTTTACATCACTCATGACATGTTCTATGACATGATTTATGACATCATCCACGCTTCATTTGTATATATTGTTCTATAAAGGGGTATAGCATTAAAACTATGAAACTAAGCACAAAATAGCAAAGAGGAATATGAGGCATCATTAATGATATCACAGAAACAACTCCCTTAGGTGTAGACATCATGGGTTATCTGCCACATTGTCTCTATACCATACACTTCTTGGGTAGCATAGTTCACATTAACAATCAACCACAGATATGTGTGAAACCCTCATTACATACACTGTTTTATCTGTATATATCTATTCAATTTCCTAAAAATACTGAACATCTGTTCCAAAATGAATGCCCTGCTATGGAGAGCTTTTATCTGTATTGAACCCTGACAGTCACTGAACCTACATTGACAAATGAAGTTGACATGAGTAGAAAAGTTGGTACTGTACACAGTATTCACTCCAGGGGCGTAGCTTCGTCATTAAGATTGGGAGGCGGGGGTGAGGTTCAACTTTTCCAACAATTAGGCTGACATATAATGTTAAAATATATTATATGACAAGCAGGGTGCATGAAAGGGGTCTAAGTGGCAGTGGAAAGGGAGAGGGATTCCGATTGGTAAGGGTAATAAATGAGAGAAAACATAATATTTTGTGAAATAACCAAACAAATTTAAGTCTTTCCAAATGGAGAGAAGGAAAGAGTATGTGCATGCATTTTTGTCTATGTGTGTAAAACGTCCTGGTGAAATCTGACAGATGCCTCACCATACCGGACTGAAAACAATAGTACCCAAATATTTATCACAAAATGCATTTATTGGGAAGGGGGGTGTAACACCCCAAACACCCTGCCCTGAAGCAATGCCCCTTATGTACTCTATCAACAGAGTTTACTCTGTACCACCTTGATTACAGACAGTAAAACTCTTGTGAGAAATACACTACACAGTATTAAAAAAGTATTGACTCAGAATAGTGTAGATCCTATGCAATACTTGTTGAGGAAGACATTATTTGCTTAAAATAAGGAATGCCTTAAGGTGCTAAAGATTATACTATCTGCAACCTTTATACTGTGGTGAAAACTTTACAGATACACCATCTTCAGAATGCAAAACAAGCACATGTGCATGGCGTAATACCTGGTGAAGACAATTTTCTTTTACGCAGAAAGTGAGACGATTCTGTCTCATACCTCAAAGCTGCTTACAACACTTAGCAAGTTGCATGTAGAATCTTTGCCCAGTTGCAAACGTTATCTACAGACCCTAAAAACTTCTGTGGAACATGTTGTAGGAGGCTGGCCTGGTTTGTAGTGGGTACTTTGGGTACTTACACCTTAAACCAGGTCCAGTTATCCCTTGTTAGTGAATGTGGTAGTGTTCTAGCAGCTTAGGCTGATAGAGGAAGCTATAGCAAAGCAGCTTACGCTGAACTAGGAGACGCGCAAAGCTCATGCAATACCACTTATAGTTATACAGTACTTATACACGAGTAAATACAATACTCAGCGTTACCAAAAACTAAGGTATTTATTTGGGTGACACAGTACCAAAAATATATTAGAGACAATTCTCCTTCTGGAGGTACATTTTATACATAATACATACACTAGACACCAAAATTAGACGAGTAAATAGTCATAGAACAATGCAAACAGTAGGAAATCCTATAGCATGCAATGGGAGAAAATAGGTCTAGGGGCAACACAAACCATATACTAAGAAAGTGGAATGTGAATCACAAATTCCCCCGTAGACAAGTGTGTGTGCAGAATCACTGGGAGAGTAAGAATACAGTAAAGGTAAGTAAATTACCCCACCCTAGAGCCCAAGAAAGCTGGAGTAAAGTACTGCAAGTTTCCTTAGGACACACTACACCTCGTTTTGCGGATTTTGCAGCAGCCAACCAAGTCTACAAAGAACAACTGCTGGATTATTGGACCTGAAGATCTGCAAAGGAAGTGGACCAAGTCCAGAAGTTGAATAAAGTTCCAGGAAGGACAGGAGCCCCTGCCATCCCAGAAGAGGGTGCAAAAGAAGAGTCCACCATTAGTTGGAGACTGCAGAAATGCACCGTAGGAAGATTCCAGCGGGTTCCTGCATAATGCAAAAGATGTCCCACAGTGTGAAAATCGTTGCAGATGAGATTTCATGTTGGAAGGCACCAACAAGCCTTGGCTACGACAAAAGTGAGTTTTTTGTCAAAATAGCACTGGGTGGGCCCAGGAGGGACCTGGGGGCCTCAACTCTGTGTAAGGAGGAAGAGGGGGCTCTCAGAACTTAAGAGAGCCCTCGGGATGCCAGCCAGCACCCCCAGAAGCCACAGCATCTGTGTTCAAAGGAGTTGCATTATGCAGTTGATGCAGCCAACAAAAGAAGGTCCTACTCCGCCGGAGAACAACTCAGTGAGTTGAGCATCACAGGGAGGAGTGCTGGGGATCTGGACCAGGCTGTGCACGAAGGAATTTTGCAAAGGGTGCACAGAGGCCTCAGGAGGTGAAGAAGACACAGTACACAGGGGTACCATCGTTCTCAGGGAAGTCAAGGTCTTACCTCCTCCAAATTGCGTCAGCAGGACCTCAGGACAGTCTATGTCAAGGATGTCTACCCTCTGTGTCCTTAGAAGCATGCTCGTCATTGTGAGAGGAGTCCCAGGGTACCGGTTGTAGTCTTGGAAGGTGCCTGCTTGGAGCAGGGGAGTGACTCTGTCACTCCACTGGAGATTTCTTCAGTCCTTCAGGTGCAGGATTAAGACAGGGAGTCCCCAGAGTATGCACACCATGGGAAATTGTTGCAGTTGCTGACTTGGAGCTGAGGTTGCTGAAGAAAAGTGTCTCTTGTGGACACTTTGTTGCAGTTACAGCATTTCTTGGAGCAGGCTGCAGTTGATCCGAGGTCAGAAGAGTCTGAAGTTGTTGCAGAGGATTCCTGAAGGAAACTTGCATGCAGAATCTGAAGAGAACCCACAGGAGAGACCCTTAATAGCCCTAAAAGGGGGATTGGCTACCTTATCAGGAATGGACCTATCAGGAGGGGTCTCTGATGTCACCTGCTGGCACTGGCGACTCAGAGCCCTCCAGAGTGCCTCCACACCTTGCAAAGCAAGATGGCTGAAGTCTGGGACACACTAGAGGGGCTCTGGGCACCACCCATGGGGTGGTGATGGACAGGGGAGTGGTCACTCCCCTTTCCTTTGTCTAGTTTCCCGCCAGAGCAGGGGAGAAGGGGTCCCTGAACTGGTGTAGACTGGTTTATGCAAGGAGGGCACAATCTGTGACTTTCAAAACATTTCCAGAGGCTGGGGGAGGCTACCCTTTCCCAGCCTGTTACACCTATTTCCAAAGGGAGAGGGTGTAACACCCTGCTCTCAGAGGAAATGCTTTGTTCTGACTTCCTGGGACTGGGCTGCCCAGACCCCAGGAGGGCAGAACCCTATCTGTGAGGTGGCAGCAGTTGTAGCTGCAGTGCAAGCCTCAGAGAGCTGGTTTGGCAGTACTGTGGGTCCATGGCGGAGCCCCCAGGATGCATGGAATTGGCTCCCAAATAACAGATTTGGAATAAGGGGACAATTCCATGATCAGAGGCATGTTACATGGCCACATTCGGAGTTACCATTGTGAAGCTACATATAGGTATTGACCGATATGTAGTGCACGCGTGTAATGGTGTCCCCGCACTCACAAAGTCTGGGGAAATGGCACTGAACTATTTGGGGGCACCTTTGCTAGTGCAAGGGTGCCCTCACACTTAGTAACTTTGCACCTAACCTTCAGCAAGTGAAGGTTAGACATATAGGTGACTTATAAGTTACTTAAGTGCAGTGAAAATGGCTGTGAAATAGTGTGTGCACTATTTCACGCATGCTGCAATGGCTGTCCTGTGTAAGGGTTTGTCTGAGCTCCCTATGGGTGGCAAAAGAAATGCTGCAGCCCACATGGATCTCCTGGAACCCCAATGCCCTAGGTACCATATACTAGGGGCTTATAAGGGGGGGTCCAGTGTGCCAATTGAAATTGGTAACTGGAGTCACCGCCCTACAGTGACAAATGTAAAAGCAGAGAGAGCATAAGCACTGAGGTTCTGATTAGCAGTGCCTCAGTGACACAGTTAGGCACTACACAGGCATACACATTAGGCCATAAACTATGAGCACTGGGGTCCTGGCTAGCAGGATCCCAGTGACACAGTAAAAACACACTGGCACATACTCACGAACAGGCCAAAAGTGGTAACCATGCTAGAAAGAGGCTACTTTCTCACACATGTTGAACACAAGCTGTCAACTGTCACCTGCAAACATTTATAACATGTTCAATCCCTGAATACAACTATGATGTATAAGAAGCACACATGTTTTGTAAAATTTTACACCCATAGCTGGACAAAGGGTGTACAAAATTAGATGAGGAAGTTCTATGGTAGTTATGCACCACTATTTAAACTATAAATCAAACTAACACACTTGCTGGATGATGTCATCAGTGATGTTAGCAGTGATGTCATCAAAGATATCATTTGAGATGTCATCAGTCATGGGTCATTTCATGAATGATGTAATATGTAATGTCATAAGCAGTGCATGGCAGGTGCAAGTCATGGTTAGAGATGCTAAGTATAACTGATGGATTTCAGTTTTTTTAGTTCAAAACGAAAATGTTATCAATGACGTATTCTCCTGACTATAACGTTACTTTAATCTCTGTTTTTTCTCAGTGAATTTCTAAATATTTTTTAAACAAAAACAGATCTTTTTATCAAACCTAAATATAACATTATTTTATTCTTTGGTTTTTTTTCAGTGAATTTCTATTTTTAAATTTTTTTTTTTTTTTAGCAAAAACAGATATTTCTAACACACAACTATAACATTACTTTAACCTTTGCTTTTTTCAGTGAATTTCTAAGGCTTTTTTAAAAATAAAAACAGACCTTTTTATCACACCCAACTATAATGTTACTTTAACATTTTGTTTTGTATGGTGCATACTCTATACTACAGCTATATAGAGGACAATGAGTCTATGTCTCCAGGAGTCCTTTGTATATGTAATTTTGGCAAAATGATTGTTCCTCAATCGTCTTAATACAGAAATCAGTGATAAAATGAATCCTCATATAGAGAAGCGCACAATACTACAGACAAATAGTTGAATCTCCAAGGGTATTTCCTCTTAATTATATGAAGTAAGTGCTTCTTTGTTTGGTATATATGTCATCATATTCCTGTGCATCAATGATGTGCTGTCAAAATCAGCAGAAAATGCACTCAGGTAACTTTGGTAAGCTGAGAAGTCCATCAGCCTAGAAAATGGTGGGAACACCGTAGCATGCTACTAATGTGGAAGGGGCGGGCCAAACGGGATGAGCTTGTAAGTGTTTTTGTGCATTTCCATTCTCAGCTGTAATTAAAAGGTAGGACCAAAGACTCTGCTCTCGGACGTGAAGACAACAAGAAAGCACACTTGTCTTGGACAGTCACTACAAAATCTATTGTGCTCCAATAACTTAACAATGCATTCACCTCCATCAAGGATTTCAGATCGTTTTTCAATGGGGAGTTGTGGGGAAAAAAAACTAGATTGTTTTGGCCAAGCACAAGAATTTAGGATGCATTGTCCTTTACAGCAGTGAAGTTTCAGCTAGGGTGCCTGCTATGCTTATTTTAGTCTCTGGGAGGGAGCCGTGTGCTCCCTTTCTCATATTAAAAAAAAAACAGGCTCTGTAGGATTGGGTACCTGGACTGGATATGGCTCAGGGAGGGTGACCATGCTCCCCATCCCGACATTAAAAAAATTGGGCTCCAGGGGATGGGGTCTTCAGGGCCAAACAGGGCTTAGATCCCTCCCCTTATTTAAACAATGCTGCCCTGGGCCTCTATTTTTATTTTACAGTGATGCCACGGGCGTCACAATGGATTATGGCAAAAACTGTTTTTTTAAATAAAAACTTTTGGTCTCATGGTGGGTTCTGCTGGGTACTCCCCATGGTGTCAAACAAGCGGGGCCTACCCCCGTACATACTTATTTTCATTGAAGTTCAGGACAGGGGACTTAGCCTGAGCCCTCTATTGGCTGCCAATCAGAGTGCTTGCTGCCACAGGAGTCTGACTCCCACGGGAGAAGGTGGCCCAAGGGAAAAAAAAGTTCCTTGGGCCAATCAGAATGCTCTATTTTTTTTTATTGTGTTTGTTCCTCAAACCCAACTGTCCAGATATACAAATATTTTTTAACCTTAACATCTCAAAAACCACTGAACAGATTCACACCAAATTGCTAAAAGAAGAATCTGCACACTGAGACCTAGCTTCCTGCTAAATATGGGATAGTTCCATTCAGCTTTTTTTGTGATACCACTTCTCAAACAAATCCATGGAAAATGCATGGGGATTTTTGGTCCCTCTTTTTTTCTTAGCCCTCATTTGACGGATCAGCCTGAAATTTTCCATAGCACAAACTAGGTAAAAAAAAGAGTATGTTTTGAAAAGTTTAATGGAGATTCATCAAAAGGTGCCAAAGTTATTAGGAACACATAAAACCTAACTATAACAACATAGTGGCGACCACCACTGGGTAGTATATATATATATATATATATATATATATATATGTATATATAGATGTGTACATATATATAGATAGATATATATATATATATATATATATATATATATATATATATATATATAACCTAGTGATGGTTACAGTTAGGACCTAGGGCCTGATTTAGATCTTGACAGACAAGTTACTTTGTGACAGATATCCCGTCCGGCGAAACATACATTTCAGTAGAGGGGATATACCTCTGCATTGTAATGGAGTAACTCATCCACCAAGATCTAAATCAGGCCCCTAGTTTCCATAGGAAAATAGTTTTTTGTTTTGCCACTAAATGTGGTGCCATTTGACGAATCTTCACAAAGTTTCCAAAACTAGTACAACAGTGAATTCAGCTGCTGTGTTGAAAGTTTAGGGGTGATTCGTCATGCAGGGGCCAAGAAAAAGGGGTGCTCCCAAAATGCTTTTTGCCTATTCAATTTCCATAGGGATTTTTAGACACGACTACAGTGTGAACCGCTGGTCGGAATAACACCAAATTTGAAAGAAAAATAGCTCTCGGTCCAGAAAGAGCCCTTTTGTTATTTGGTGTAAATCCGCTCAGTCGTTTTTGAGATATTAAAGCACAAAGAAATATGTATATCTGGACAAAGCCAAAGCACAGATCTCATGGTGAGATCTGATTGACCATCAGCACTTCAACCAGGAAGTGCTAGCAGCCATCTTTGGACCAATACACATGATTGCACCCAACTGAAATGCATTGTAGTGAATGGCAGGTTTTGAGGGTCACAAAAAAGAGAACATATAAGGGGGGATAACAGATTTTAGATACAATATAAATCATTTTTGGTGGTGTGTTCTAAGGTGATTTTATCATGTGAAAAAACCTTCTGCTGGGATTTCATGAATCATGTTTGAGAGAAAAGTATTTTCCCATGATGTTCACCTTGAGGTTAAGGAAGGTGCTCCAGAAGCTAACATGAGAGCATATTTTCTGTAAATTCACACTATCTTTCTCAAACATTTGAGAATGAAGTCTGACATTCTCATTAAAATATGTACTTCCAACAGGAGCAGCCTGTCATTAGATTCCCTTGTGTTCTATTGCAGCCTTCCAGAGTGTTCTAAAGAACAACTAAAGAGCTAACAGTCTTACTTATGACAAAAGTGTGGCACACTTCAAGCCATCTTGATTGAATCAAACTAGTAAAACCTAAAATGTTCAATTTAGAAAGGCACAAAATTAGGGGTTTCATTTTGTCATAGGAATTACAGTTAATGTTGTAGAAAGAAAAATTGGGACACATTTTAAGTGATTTCTCAAATATCTTCCTTTTCTATTTCATTAAAACATTCTAACATGCAGACCGAACCATGCACTTTCAACACCAGCAGCAGACTGCCAATTAACACCCTGGTGATCAGCAGCTTTACTACAATGTTCTAATGAGCAACCAGAGTACTAACATTCTGAATTCATGCCAATAGGTTGGCACATCTGAACGCCATTTTGATGGAATCGAAGTGGAAAACTGAAAGCATTTTCAACTGAGGATACTGCAATAAATGAGAAAATTGTGGCACTTCCTAACAAATAGGTCTCCCGAGATGCCCTCCAGAGAAACAAGAGACCAAAAGTAGCACAAATATCATGCAAATTTAGCCTATGTATGGCCCTATGACAGAAGTGTGCAAAACACTTATTTTTCAGTTTTTTTTCTAGTCTTATGTAGCACAGACTTGACCTGAAGGTACTGGAATGCTTTACATAAGTATCACAAGGACACATTCATTTTGGTTTTAGGTATGGGCAGATTAAGTGATTTGCTCAGAATCACAGGATGTCAAGCTGACCCTGAAACTTAAACCTGGTGCCCGAGTTGCAAAGTCTGCAGCTCTGGTAGGAAGGCCACATCATCTCCCCTAAGTGTAACATAATCAAGTGATCAACTGGATAAAAAACATAAAGATGCCAAAAAATGTAATTAAAAAATGCTATGTTGCAATTTGCGAACTCAGAAAATATGTCCTCATTTTAGTTTTTTAGAGCACTACCATAATGTCGATGGGAATAAGACCCTCACATTTTTATAATTTCTAAAGGAAATACTTTAGGTATTAGATGACGTCATATAGAATGTTAGCAATCTAGTTGTTCATTAGAATACTGTGTGGAGGCAGAGGTCAGTGGCATGGACTCAGATACCTGAGGGCATGAAGTAGGGTACAGAGTCAACCCGGTAACCAGTCTGGGCAGGCAGGAGGGGCAGTGGCAGCACAATGGTCCATGGAGGGCAGGAGAAAGGGAGGCAGGAGCAACACACTAACCATGCAGGACAGGCAAGAGAGGCTGTGCCAATTTAACAGACGATTGAGGGCAGTAGGAAGAGGCAGTGGCTGTACAACAATACATGCCAACAGACCCAATTCAGGCAGGAAACTCCTGGTGTTTTTAAGCCCAAAAAGGCTTTATTTTATAAGTCTCCTGCCTGAAATCTCCTTTTTTCAGTGTACGTCAATAGGGAAAATCAATTTTCTTTTCAAAATCTTTCTCCTACCAAGTTCAAAATGTTGGCAAGTATGGTACATTGGTTAAAGAAGGGCGGGAGGAATGGGGTAGGGACATGGACTTGGATAACAGAGGGCAGGGGCACAAAATTGACCTTACAGGGCAGGCTTCACAGGTTACAGCAGCACAATACACCACACAGGGCAATCAAGATGGCAGTGCAGCACAACAGGCCATGGAAAGCAATAGGGTGCAGACAGCAGAGACCAGAGGGGAAAGCGGCAAGGGCAGCAAGCTGACCATACCGGACAGACAGGAGAGACAGTAGCAGCATAACAAACCATGAAGGGTAAGATGGAGGGGGAAGGGGCAGAACAATGGATCAGACAAGGCAGGAGGGAGAGGATAGGGGCCTGAACATGGAAAACAGAGGGCAGGGGCAAGGGAGCAGGGCAGGAGCAGCACAATGACCTTGTAGGGCAGGTGGGATGGGCACTGGAAGCACAACACACCATGGAGGGCAACAGTGAGACTATGATGGCATATACACACACAAAGGAAGGAAGGAGGGAGGGGTTCAGGGATAGCAAGATGATCACACAGGGTAGGTGGGAGGCAGAGAGCATTATAGCCATCATTAGCGTGCTATAATGTTACATTATGACATTCCACTGTAGCTTTTCAACAGAGTACAGCTGTAATGTGGTTTAGAAAAGCACTAAATTGGTCATTTAGAGTTTGTTACCATTCATTATTTATGTTACAGCCACCAGTAACCATGCTATAGCTAATTTAGATTTCAATGGGTAACAACATACACATGGTGGGCCTGAATCACAAAGGTAAACTTCTGATTGTTTTTACCTCCGACCGCCAAACTCGCGGGGGAGGACACAGCAGTCATACCAGCGGCCTCCAACCAGCTCATATTACTATGTTCCCACTGGGCTGACCAACAGGAACAGTGCTACAATATTGGTCTCAGCTCCCTTAAGAGAGCCGAGGCCCACCCCATAGTACCACAGCATCCTCTGCTTTGCAGACAGTGTCATTCCAAGGGTGCTGGGCAGGGGGGACCTTGCACTGCCCATCTCAATCCCTCAGCACTGTGTTTCAGCCAGCCTTTCCATGACAGGGTCCACGCCATTGGAAGGCCGCCAGAAACAGGAGTCAAGATCAGCACCGTTGCACTGAGCTCAGCGCCTCCATGGCTGACCACAAGTCTGACCACCTTCAGCCCGTCGGGAAGCTTGTTCCCAGTGGTGACGGCAGTCCCCTGGCAGACGGACCGCCAGGGTCACAATGTGGCGGTCGGACTGCCTGGAGTGAAGAGGTCCAACCGTCACTGTGAGTCTGGCAGTCCTTGGAACACCAGATTTATAACGAGGGCCTTACTCTCTTCATCCATGCGGGTGTCACCTTAGTACAGGCCTCTATGCCTTTAAGTAAAAAAGAAAGGTGTGGAATTAGGTGTATTTCTATAATGCAATAACATGATTTTAACTTCCCCTTTACAATCCATCTCACCGGCCAACTGCACACACCTTCAAAACTCTGATGAAACATTCCACAAGACCATTGGCCCTAGAATGGTAAATGGCAATTCTATAATGCTTTATTTCCTCACTTTCTAAAAATTGCTGATAATCTTTCGCCACAAATTAGAGACTGTTATTCAAATTAATCTATTCAAGACACCCCTATCGCTTAAAAATTTCTTTGTAAAAACGAATTAAATTAGACACGCTTGCTTCCTTCATGAAACCCATCTCAGGCCACCTGGAGTAATAGTCCACAAGTGATATGGTATCTTCCCATCCAAGCCTTTACAAATGAATTGCCCGCTTATGTCAATTCCCTCACTTTGTCACGCTCTCTCAGGAAATTCTGTGGACTCAATGGTGTTTCGGTGACAGTATGGGACTTATCAAGGTACGCACAAGCTATGCAATTATGCACATTCCGCTCAATCTTTCTGTCCATGCCTGGACACCAAAAATCCACACAAGCTCTTCTTTTCATGACTGACATAACGCTGTGCCCTTTATGCAAAAAGGGCATAGACTGCTGGGCACTACTAATCTAGCACGTATCTTTATTATTCCTTCCACAACAGATAACCCTGAGCACACAGTCTTGTAATCACATAACTCTGATCTGCCAACATTCAATTAACTCTAAGAGTTAGACAAATATGACATAAATTTTTGCAAAGTATCATCCCCAGCCAGAGCTCTGTCCGAAAGAGCACCTCTACAAGAATGTTCCACATGTGTCACTAACCAGTCATCATCTAATTCCACACACTCATCATCAAGTATGGATATACGAGAAAAACAGTCCTCATTCACATTTTTTAATCCAGTCATAACAGTGCTCTTGTGGTTGATTCTACCAATTGGCAAATCTTGGGGTCGCCCTTCCTGCACCCTTGCTGGAAAATCAATCAAATCAACGGCTTGTGGTCTGTGTGCAATTCAAATTCAGTACCCCACATGTAGACCTTAAAATGGTGCACTTCCACCAACATGCCAATAGCTCTTTCTCAGTTGTGAAATACGTACCCTCAGCTCCCTTCAACATTTGTGACACAAGCGCCAAAACCGTCTCCTGCCATTGTTCTTCCTCTGCATTAGCACAGCCCCAAGGCATATATATGCATCCACCACTATTATGGTTTTGTCCAAGAGATAAAATGGTTTCAAAACCACAGCCCCTATAATAGACTTTTTGATACTTTCAAATGCAGACTGGCACTCATCAGTCCACTGACATTGGGCACCCTTCTTCAAAATGTGCAAAACAGGTACACCTTCTCTGCAAAAATATCTACAAACTTGGAGTAGTATTCCATTAACCCAAGGAAATAATACAGTTCTTTGTCTACAGGTGAAGGAGCTTTTTCAATGGCTTCCACTTGTTTTACCTTGGTACTTAATTCCATCTGTAGGAATGTCCCAAATATTCCACCTCAGTTGCAGCAAACTTAAACTTCTCAATATTGACTGTCAACCCTGCACTTTTGAATGTATCCAAAATGCTGTCTAGTACTTGATCATGCTTTCCCACAGCCAAACCCCACACCAATATATTAACCTGGAAAAACAATACGTTAGCAAGTCCCTTACACATGTTTTGCTTTACCCTTTGGAAAATTGCTGTTGCACATGGCAACCCAAAAGCATTCACATACATTGAAAGGATCCTTCAGGTGTGATAAGATGTTTTGAATCAGGATGTAGCTTCACCTGATCGTACATGCTAGACTAATCCAAAGATGAAAACTATTTGGCCGCTTTTATGTTCATAAGCATCTCATTAACGCGTGGCACAGGATGACAGTCAACCCAGATGCATTCATTTTGGTCTCTTAGGTCCACACACATTCTCAGTTTTACATAAGACTCGTGGACTAAAACAGAGCAGCTAAGCCATTCTGTTGATTTCATTGGCTCAGTTATGCCAGAACTACATAACCGATCAAGCTCCTCTTTTAATTGTTCACACAAAGCCAAAGGGACATTTCTCACCTTGTGTACTATGGGGCAACACCTTTCTTTCTGAATGATCCAATGCTCAAACTTTTCCAAACATCCCAGTTGCTTAGCAGACAAACTAGGATACTTGCTGCTACACTTTTAGCACCATTTGTCTGGGTGGTTGGTATTTAAAAGTATACCTGAAGCCTTCTGGTGTCACCAACTAAGCAATATTTTTCCCTTCTCCATCACATATACTTTGCCATGTGCCGATCTACCCCAAATAGATCTGACTGTTAAGGTGTAGGTAGAGCACAAATCAGGCCACATTGAAACATCATATGCATTATTTTTTACAGATAAATTTGGGAGCGCTGTACACTTCTTTTATCTCACCAACCATACACTCTGGATTGACTATAATACTCTCGCTCATAACCAGTAACTCCACCTCACCGTTGACGGTAAGAGTGTCATCATCATTGCACATCATTCACAGCATTGCCATCTTGTTTACTTTGCCCTTCAGACGTGCACACACTTGAATATTGGCCTATCTTTTTTGCATTTTAAGCATTTAGCCTTAATGAAATGACAAGAATTGGCTTCAGCTCTATGTTTTCACTCCCTCACCAACAGAATATATATTTTTCTCTCAGAAATTAAGCCTTGGTGGATGCTGAGGAGCTATCATAACACTAACCTTCATGCCAACATTTTCATCCAACAGCCATGATGGCCTCCAAATACTCATCTCTTGTTACTTTATCAGCATCTGACACATCCTTCTCATTCTCATCTTGACTCACTGTAACTGGCCAAATCTTCAAGACTTTCCTCCCCTCAGTTCCTAGATAATGTTTTAATAAGGCTAACTTGTGCTTTGCTACAAATAAGTCTCCACCTCTGGCATCTAAATAAGTTTTGAACGACTCTCTCCAGTCTTCCCAATGCATGATAGGAAGAACTGGATTCTGCAAAAACTTGGGTTGAGCCACCACAAATTGCACATCCATTTTTCAACAATTTTAAAAGAAACACAAACGCACTAAAACATGTACACAGTCCCAACATTATGCATTTCAAAACAATTGCCTAAAATAAATAAAGTGATTGCAGGTGGTGGGTGCAAGCAATCATTTTTGGGGACCCCACTTTGACCCAAAGAAAGAGAGCAAAGGTCAATATATTTGGACAGTAGGATTAGGAGAAAAATAGACAAACTGTGACAAAAGGATAAATCAGGGGTGAAAAAAAACTTGCAATCAGAGATTTTGTAAACCCATGAGTAATATGGGCAATGGTCCAGGGCCTCAGCCTCATAAGGGGCCTAAGTAAAGGTGACCCTGTGGTGTGAAAGTTAGCAATGTGAATAAAGCTTCATAAATTCCTCACCCCGACCTCCCTCCCATAGCCGCCATCAGCAAAATGTTACTTGGAGTGAGCACATTTACATGCAATATTCTTTTTATTAAAAAACAAAACCTTATCTTTGATTTACAGCATTCTATTTACACAAAAATAAATTTGCTGTATTGCACACTAATATGATATACTTCTAAAAGTTTTTTGAGGTTGGTTTAGTTCTCAGCTGCACCGTAGAACATATGTGTTGCCTTTAAAGGCTTTTTAAAACTGTTTGGTACTGCACTGCATTCCGAATTATTATTTTTAATATGTTTTTATTGTTTTTTCATCACAACAAATGGAGGAGTATGGTATATCGTGCCCCCAACATGCACAGTTTTCTCATTAATAATTTTATTGCAATTGTTGCCGTGATATTATCAATTATGTCATAGAAGATGTCATGACTGATGTAATATGGGGAGGGGATTTAGCAGTGCATGGTTATGGCTTAAGTTATAGTTTTTTGAGATAATTATAACTGCTGAATTTCTATAGTTTTGGGTGTGTAAAATCTAAACCTAGCTATAACGTCCCTGTAACCTTTGTTTTTTCTGTGTTTTTTTTTATGTAAAGTTATATTTAATTACCATATATTAATCCAACCACCGCCATGCACAGCCTAAGGGCATGAGCTGAGGAGTGTTGGGTGCAAAGGCTTGCCTGCCCTGCTCTGTCAAATCTGTTAACAGCTAAATTTCCCGAATTTTTTAAATCTACTCGACTTTATGCAATTGAGTGCCTTAAAGTGAATGGCTAAAACATTTGATGATGGTGCTTCAGCCAAGTAAAAAAGTGATGGGTGGGATGCCTAAAGTGATCTCAACTGCTGGTAATTACTCTTGGTAGCATCCCAGTCCTTTTTTTAACCTCCATGCAACCTCAGAATGGACCGGACCATGTGCAAGTCAGGTTTTATCTAGCTTTAATAGGAACAGTCAAGCCAGAGCAGCCAATCAGGTCCTCCCTAAACCATAACACAAGCAACCAAGGACTGATTTAGCCCTAGATAGCTATACCTTGGTTCCAGTGACATATTTGGGGACCCTCCTCTGGGCATACCTTTTTGCACTGGGGGCCTGTTTCACAAAGAAAATAAATTGCACGTTGAAACACTCACGGTGCAAAATATACGTATACAGGGGCGTACTTCACAACTGGATATGTGCTTGTATTTCACCGATCAGTCCTTTGCCTCTCCCCCTTGTCCTAACATTATTGACTTGTAAGCCAGAGTACAACACATAGGCCTCACTCAGGCAGGCACATGGCGGTCGTCTTTGCAGGACTGGGGCTGTTCCCAGAAAATAGTCACATACACTCTTGGAAACAAAATTCTGAAACAGCGGTTATAAATGGAGACTTCCTGGATCGATACCATGCCACACTGTGTGATTTTATGCAAATGAGTTTTTCTACAAGTGAGTCATTCCCTCGACTTGTGTTTGAGATGTTTTGGGACTGCTCACGATTATGTTGTGCAACATACACCGCTTTTGCTTGTACTCGTCTTTTCGCCTTTAATTTAACAAGGTGACCTTTGCCGTGAACAGAAGCGGATCTGAGATGAACAGGAAAGGATGAAAAGTATATCTATTACAGGCGTGTAATTGTTCAGACATGTACGTGAAAGGCGATAGAAAAAAAGGAGGAGCCCCAGGCCCAACCATGCTCCGCATTTCTCTCCCTACTTTTAACACTAGCGTAGGATTGAAGACAGGAAGCATGTGATGTACTGTTTTTCTTTTTCATACAGATGCATTTAAACTATCAAGGATAGACCTCTGGCTTCTCCTGGAGACTGGCGTCAGCTGCTCAGACTGCTGGCTCCCTGGCTAAGCTCGCGACATGCTGTAGCTCCCCGGGTTAATGCGTCTGCCACCGTGATCTGCGTGTAACCGGCAAGTCAGAGGTTTAAATCCCAGCTGGTCAGCCCAACATTTCTTCTTTCCAGGGTCGATGAAATGAGTACTTTAGTAACATCTGTTTTTAGGCACTAAGTGCTTCGTATAAACAAACTGCCTATTCGTATTGATCCCACAGGCCGGACTCTCCAGGCTGGGTTATTGGCTCCGTGCAAAAAATAAAAGCCTCTGATTTCCTAAATGGCCTTTTGTAGCTTAAACGGGTCAGAGTGCGACGGCTGCTGTGCACAGATCATCGCACTGTTATGGTCTTCTAGGAGGTGGACACATGAGGGCATTCATCGGTTGGGCAAAATTATCAAGAATATTGGAGGTCCATAAGTAAAACGAATAAAGATTTTTGTTTAAAGCATCCACTGACGACATTCCTAAGAAAGTATTTGCAAGGCGCATAGGTCTAGCTTACATTTTGAGTCCTGACAAAAACATTAAACAAAACCTTCATTGAAAAAACAGAAAAGGACAGATACTGCATCTATGACATACCTGATTTCGAATGAGCCGGTTGATTGTGACCAGTGCGTAGATTTCTGTTTACGCAGGGGTCGGAATTACGAGTTTGGTTGTATGGAAAAAATGTGATCATTCTTGGAAGCGTTAAATACCTCAGTTACATTTCGGCAGGTCAAACCTGCAAAATGTAACAGGGGAAAAGCCTTAGGTCATTCGGTGTTTATCGCAGCGTGCAGATTTTGAAATGTGTAACACCAAAATCTTCATATTATTCCCTAATAACAGGTTTATTTATCGCAACCTATATATGATGTATCCCATGGTATCATTGTTGATCAGGTGCATAAATACCACCTTAACATATAATCAAGCCCAAAGACTTTAATCTGTGATGAATCAGTGTAACTCTGGGACATAAAACGGTACCTCATACACTGCAAAACAAACACTCGACGGGTAGAAATTATTCACCAAAAAGTCAATAGCACGAAGCGAGAAAAGAATACTCCTTTAGGTGGAGTCAAAGCCCATTCATTCCATGTACATTTAGAGCATAAATAACGGCAGGTCGTCAGACAGCTGCACAAAAAGCCAGGCCTAAAAAACTGCTTCTTTCTTAGAACTGTAAGGAATGCAGGTGCAGAATACGACGGAAAAATATCATTTACCTGTATTATCTTGATTATTTTTGCACCATTTCCTTCTTTTGCACTAAGCGATCTGGAATATTATGCAAAAACACTCTCTGCGACCATTTCTTTTTATTTTTATCTCAAATAACGTTTTGTTTTTCTCACACGTGTCATCAGGTAATAACCACAAAAAATTACTAATGGAAAAAAAATACACTTCGCATGAAGCACTTGATTGAAAAACTGTGAGAAAACGCCGTTCCCACTATTTTTTACCCTTTAGGGCATTCGCACCGAGGTAGTACATTTGTTTATGGTCTCTGACCAGGACGGGCTGGGATACTGAGAGGCCAAAGGATGCTTGAAGCTAACAGATAGGATGCTCTACAGATGTTACTTCACACTGTCAGTAGGCCCGTGCAAAATGTTCATAATGCCTGCAAAATTAGTCAAATTTGCAAAATTCACATCATTCAAAATGTGTGAATATCAGCTAACTTCATGGGTGCGTAATTTTGCACAATTTATGAGTGCGGGAGACCTTTTCTACTTGGGCCACTCCCCTTTTCTATAACTGGCATGACTTTTGGATTCAAGGCATAGAAGATGATGTGAAGAAAAATTCACAAAATTTGTTGACATTTCTCAACTGCGAAGAGGAGGTATGTGCAGGTGACTGTGAGAGGCCAGTGTTTATTTACAAAAAAACCGGAAGGGATGAGTAGAGCGAAAAAGGAGCTCTGCAAAAAATTCAGATTCAGAAACACATTAAACATTAGCAATACTGTTGGATCCAGGCCCTCACTGCAGGGTTACCCTCAGTCTTTTTGCCTTCACCTCTCCATTTTCTGGACCCTTTTTCTTGGCTTTTAGTGCTCTGTGCACTTTACCACTGCTAACCATTGCTAAAGTGTGTATGCTCTCTCCTTTAAATACAGTAGAATTGACATACACCTGATTAGCTCATTTAGTTTACTTATAAGTCCCTAGAAAAGAGATACTACATGTAGCCAGGGCTTGTAAATCAAATGATACTAGGGGGCCTGCAGCACTTATTGTGCCACTCCCTTAAGCAGCCCTTTTACACATCTTTCAGATGTGCCACTTCTGCTGTTGTGCACAGTTTTAAACTGCCATTTTGACCTGAGAAAATAAACCTCTTTGTCTGGCCTAAACCTCTCTTTTTAAAACATATAAGTCACCTCTGTGATAGGCCCTGCACAGCTCCTTTAGCAGGGTATCTTGTATTTTAAAAGTTGGAAGTGTATTTTTAAGTTTTCCATGTTCTGGTAGTGACAAACTCTCAAATTCATTTTTCACTATTGTAGAACCTCCATCCCATAGGATAACATTGGGTTACCTTATTACAATTTTTAAGTGATGTCTTTTGTTTGGGAGCAGGAATTTGTCATTTAAAACCCTCTTTAATGGTAAAGGTGGATTATGTCACAATTCTGAAACTGCTAAATTTAGAAAGTTGGCATTTTCTTGCCCTAACCATTTGGTGTGTACAGCCTATTTCCTGGTCCACATGACTAGCTGTAGTAGGCAGTCGGCCTTTGGGTATTCCTCCCTAACAAACACACAATAGAGGCGGACACCGGGAAGTTGGAAGGGTGCGGGAGCTCCCGTCATGCTCCACGCCTAGGACCTAAGGAGCAATGCAATGGCGGCAGGACGCGCTGCCGGATCAGCCTCACTGCGCTGAGAAAGAGAAAGGGAGCAGCATTGCCCTCCGCCCCCCCTCGCTGCTGCCAGACAACGCACGGAGGCTAGAGGGAATCGTGCCGAGCATTGGCAGCAAACTTAAAAAGAAAAATCGGAATCGAGCGCCCGACGAACAGCATGAAGTGGCGCTGGAGAACAGATTCCCCCCTCCACCCCCTTGATACAGGAGCCGTCGGTAGGTCCGTTTTGGGCTCTTGACACGCCAGGCCCAGCAGACGCCGGCATAAGAAAGGCAAAAAAAAAAAAGGACATAGTGGAGCAGCTAACTCCTATCAACTCGCGGCTTCTTCTGCAGCAAATTTCTTTCTCCCTACAGCCATCAAGGAGGTGGTGAGGAAGCGAAAGAAGGTGTTTTTGGCAAATACTATCTTCAGTTGATCAGCTATGTGTTAAGGGGAGGTATTGGTAGCTCAAAAAAAAAAAGATCTGCGTCAACACGTGCCATGTGCCGTGTGCCGTGGGGTTGGAGTTGGAGATGGAATGGAGTCTTATTTAATATGGGAGGCACGTTGAAAGCGGTTGATTAACTTTGGTTCTGCATTGACTTAAGGCTTAAAAATTGAAGGTAAAATCTCCAGTAACGGGGGGGGGGTTTGTAAGGGTTCACCAGTGACTTCTAGCCAACTACATCTATAATCTACCACAGAGGTGAGGAGGCAGTGGCTTATATTAAGTGGATGCAGTGGTGGTCCTCCTGTGTCCTTCTGCCCCTCTGATTCATGCTCTTCTTCCGACCTCCATCTACCCTCGCCTCTTGGCCTCGGTTCTGTGCTATCAAATTTGTCTTCACTGCGTTGGTCGCCTCTACAATGAAATGCATGATGCGAGATACAGGGTCTAAATCTCGGACAATGGGCAAATTCCAGAAAGGACTCAAATCTAAGACCCTGACCCCAGCTTCAGGAAGGCTTAGGCATAGCTCCAGCCAACAAGATCCGGCAGGCCCTTTAAGGGAATCTTCACCGACTTTGAATCATTCACCTTCCTCTTCAGGTCCCACTTTCATGCCAGAGCTCAATATTGGAGAGTTTTTGGAGCCGTCTGTTGAGTGCTTAGTACGATCCAAGGAACCAATTCTTCAATCATACTCTCAGTCCTCCTCTACCTTTCCGACAGATGCAGCCACTGAGTCTTCTTCTGCATCACTTATTTCAGCAACATCAGGCAATCTTTCTCCAAACCGTCTTTCATCTCCTCCCCAACTCAATGCAGAACAATTTGAGAAACCTGCATATCCCTTATTCGTAACCCCCAATAGTAATTTGAAAGATGTACTGATATCAAGTATGAGGGGGACAAAAGAAGGAGGGGTGGAGAGGAGAACTCTCCCAAGTGGAGGAATCCAATCAAACATTGGCAAACCCTCTGTCGTGGCTCTAAATTCTGGGCCAGAAGGACTAAGCGCAGAAGCCTCCGCAGTATCGGGAGTCAATTTCAATATAAATACTGAATCGCAACCCCTTGGCTTCTCTCCTAACACCCTATCTCTAGCCTATATGGTAAGTGGGACTAAGGATTCTTCAACGATGGAGGAGTTAATGGGACAGATCTTGGTGGAACTTCGTGCTATAAAACTCTCCCAGTAAGAGGCTCGTAGAGAGACAAAAGAACAGCTTACTCAACTGAACACTCATCTAACTCTTCTCTCCTCTCTAGCCTCACAGGTGGAACAAACGGTCTCAGAATTGGAGGATGCATGGACTCGAAGAGAATCGAAAACATCTCGGATTCAATCCAAACTGGAAGATCTTCAGTTAAAACTGGATGAAGCAGAGAACAGGTCCCGCGTTCCAATCTCAGATTCACAGGGGTCTCAGAAGGGATGGAAGCAGCCTTGTCGGTGGCTAACATTGTCTCGGAATTCATCTATAAAACTGTTTTCCCGGAGAGGGAGAAAATGGGAGGGGATCTCACTACCATGGGGGCTCACAGGGTACCCTTCACCCGTCCAGTCAATTCCAAGTACCCACACACCATTCTGATCAACTTTGGAGATTTTCGAATCAAGGAGCAAATTCTCTCACAAGCCAGGAAGGTGAGGGAGTTTAAGATAGATGATCAGTTTACGTATCATATTTTTTCAGACATGTCAGCGGCAGCTGCACGTCAGCGCCGTGAATTTGTTGGATTGATAGACAGTTTCAAAAGTCTGGGGGAGCTGGCCGGGATTGTGCAAATTGCTAAACTTAAAGTTCTACATAAGGGCCAGACGAACATTTTTCAGAATGTCCAGGAGGCAACTAACTTCTTGGAACTCTTAAAAAAGCAAGGAGGGGATATGACTAAAGAGGATGGTAACTAGGGAAGGAGGCATGAATTTACATTAGCCACATGACATTGCATACAATTGTCTTTTGTGCAAGTGGTACTGTTATGGAGAAAATTTTTTTTTTGCTGTTTGGTGGGAATATTATCTAGTAGAAGTCAATAAGCGACGTCGAGGTGATTGACTACTGTTCGGAAAAGTGCAGTCACTCTGCTCTTTTAGTAGCAGGTCTCCAAGGTGCCATGACATTGCACCCCAAAATTGGGTTCAGAGGGGCAGGTGAAGGGGTGGGAGTTGGATTATTGATCCGTGGGTTCATGACGGGTAGGACCCACCAGGGTGGGGGGGTTTGGGCAGGAGGGGGAGTCAGGACAGGGCAAGGGCACGATTGGGGAGGTTTGAGGGGGGATACGGGGTTGGGGGGTGGTGCACAGGGTGGAGTTAGATCAAAAAGAAAAGGCAAGTGGAAAAGAAACAGTTACATTTGTTTTCCGAGGTCAAGGAATAGGGGAGTCAGAACTAAAAATCCAGGTGGTGATCAACCAACTTCGATATTTATGTAAAGAGCAAACACAAGACAAAAGTTTAGTCAAATTAGCAGTACTAGTACAATGGGGCATGGCAGCGAGGGCTGGTACACTGAGAAAAGATGGGATCTAAGGTAAGAGTAGTTTCCTGTAATTTAAATGGGGCCAACAACAATGCGAAATTTTGAGCTGTACTTAATTGGCTGGAATCAGCACAGGCGCAAGTGGTCCTTTTACAAAAAACACATCTGAAGGCAAATGCTCAGATACCTAGACTTCCGGCATGTATTACTCATTCCCTTTATGCATCAGCAGATGCTGTGGTACGGGGTGGCAGTTTTGTTCTCTAGAACATTTGCAGGGAAAATAAATAATGTCGTATGCGATCCTCAGGCGAGATGGATTATAGTCACGGCCATATTGTCAGGCAAAGAGGTTCACTTTGTAAGCTACTATGGCCCAATAGAAGATGATATTAAGCCAATGCAGACACTGTATACACACCTTTCTCTTCTACAAGGCTATCTTATAATAGGAGGGGACTTTAATACTATACCAAACACCTTGTGGGACACATCATGGAAGAATAAAGTGCAGAATAAACCGAAAACCTCTCAGTTGCTCGCAAAACTGATGTTAGATCTAGCTTTAGTAGATGTATGGCGAGCCGACCACCGCTATGCTAAAGAATTTACATGTTATTCCAAAAGATTCAATATGGCATCAAGAATTGATTATATCCTAGTTTCATTCGCATTAGAATGGCAGCAGACGGGGATACTCGCAAACTCTTTTTCGGATCATTCTGTTCCTTGGGTTGAGCTTAATGATTTTAAGGACCCTTGTAACCAGCAGCATCGCTCGCAATGGCGTCTAGATAGATCACTTCTGTCAGACAAAGACTGGGTAGCTAACCTTAAAACATCAGTTACAACATTTTTAGCAATAAATAAAGGGTCTGCCCCTCTTTTTTATATTTGGGGGCCACTAAAGCCTTCATACAGGGTAGGCAATCTCCTTTCAGGCATACTTAGGTAAAACTGCCTGCGAAAGAAGTACAATACTGCAAAATGAGCTAAAACAGGCATTAAAAAGAAATCAATTATTCTCTAACCCAGAGACAGCATTAAGTTTGGCAAGGGCTCAAGCCAAATTAAGGGATTTTTTTCTGTCAAGGGAGATACTAAATAGACACACTAGTTTTCAACAACAATATGAAGAAAGCGAGCAGGCAGGTAGATTCCTTGCCTAGTCAATAAAGAAGCAATCTAGTAGTAACATGATAAAAGCTATTTTTGATGAACAGCAGGCCAGAATGGTCACACACCCCAAAGAGATCGAAAGAGTATTTCTTTCACACTATCGTAAATTATATACAGAAAAGTACAATAGATAACTCACAAATTAAACAATACTTGGATACAGTCGCTTTACCAAGATTAGACCCAGCAGCAGAGTATATTAATATCACCAAATACAATTCAAGAAGTTATAAAAATAATAAGGGGAACTCCCAATGGTAAAGCTCCAGGCGAAGACGGCCTTCCAGCAGAAATGTATAAAATTCTAGAAGAACAAATTGTTGAAATATTAGTAGACTTATTTAATGCAATACTAGGAGGAGAGGAAATTCCTTCCGAATTTTCGAGAGCAATAGTGGTTAGCTTTATCAAAAAAGAAAAGCCACCAGAGTATCCTGGTTCATATCATCCAATAAGCCTATTAAACCAGGACTATAATTTATTTACCAAAATTTTGGCAGTTCGCACAGCTCAGGTGGCGCAAGCATTGGTACATGAGGACCAGTGTGGATTCATACCAGGTAGGCTATTGTCCACTAATACAAATTTTTTAGTACAGGCAATAAACTATAACATAGTTCCCATCCAGTGGCAATCATAATGCTTAGTGCTGAAAAGGCATTCGATTCAGTTAAATGGCAAGTGTTATTCTCGGTGCTCGCAAAGTTTGGCTTTCCAGCAAAATTTATTCCAACAAAATGGATACTCCATACCGGGGCCCAAGCCAAAGTTTCAGTCAATACTCAAATAGCAGGGTCAGTACAAATTTCACGTGGTACGCAACAGGGCTGCTCCCCTTCTCCAGTGTTGTTTGCACTCTTAGAGAGCCTCTGGCTGCTCCGATTCGACAAGACTCGTACATTCAGGCGCCATTGCCTTTGGCCCCCAAAGTGAAGCTATTTGCGGATGATATGATCTTGTATCTTCGACCAGATCAGTACAATATCGATAGAATGTTCGAAAAATCAAGGCCTTTTCAGAGCTAGGGGGGTATAAAATCAACCAATCTAAATCAGAGGCCTTGTTGTATAACGTTGAGACATCGATCCTGCCGAAAGATATCCAGGTTGTATCTCCTTCGTCTCACCCCATTAGATATTTAGGTATCTACGTGTCCGCGAGCCCGGCTGATCTGTTCCAGTTGAATCATATGAGTGTTCTCAAAAAGATTCAAGGACTACTTTTTAAGTGGCAAGAAACTATGATGACCATTATAGGAAGCACTAGTTAAAATGATGATCCTGCCCCTATTACTTTTTGTGTTTTCAAGTGTAATCCTGAGAGTACCTAAAAGGTTTTTTGAGAAGTTAGATGCAATAATCAGACAATTCATATGGAATCATAACAAACCTCGCCTTCGGCTGGCTGACAGTGGAAGATGGGGGACTAGCTTTTCACAATATTACAACCTATTATGAAGCAGTTCTGTTGGATTGGGCGTCAAGAGCAGCACAAAAACCAAAACAAAATTTCTATCTTAATCAGATGATGGCAGAAACCAATATTCATCTTATACACTTCCTAAAATTCCCTCACCTACCAAAAAGGGCTAGATATAAATTACCAAGTATGATTCAGTTCGTCATATTATTACAGATATGGTCTAAGTTCCAAATTGACAAGACTTATTTGGCACTGCGAGTAAGGGACGTCTGGATTTTAGGAGTAGAAATAAGTCAGAGAAACCTTCAGCAATGGGAAGGGTTTGGCTTTAAGACTTTAGCGGATTTCTACCTAGCTGATCACTTTAAAACTTGGGTGCAGAGTGTAATGTGCGCAAGCGATATTCCAGAACTCTTAAAATTCTCATATTGCCAAATGCAGCATGCCCTACACGCAACAAGACAACCACTGAATAGCGTTAATGAAGCCATTGCTTAGGTATCGGCAAATGGTATAAACTACTTCAGGACGCAGGGTCAATTACGGCAACTTCCGAACATTTGATCTGAATAGCAAATATGACAGGATGTAAGACAGAGGTACAACACTTGAGAAAGCATAACGAGATGTCATATAAAGCACTTAGAGGGGCAAGTTCTAAGAGGATCGCTTTTTTCACTAAATGGTTGCTTTATTATACTCCCGCTAGGTTATGAGAAATGCACCCAGAGACATCAGGTCCATGTCCACGTTGTCAAACATTTCAGGGTGATTGGCTACATATGTGCTTCTCATGTCCATTTCTGGCAAATTACTGGGAGTAGATCTTCTAGAGGTTGAGCTCTTGGATTGCCTATGAAATAGCCCCTAGCCTAGTGGTGGCACTTTGGGGCATTACCAAAATCACAAATCTTCCCACTTCTTCCAGGCAAATGATATTTGTGGATACTATAATAGCTTTATCACTTATTCATCAGGTGTGGAAATCTCCAGTTTCTCCGACCTACACACTATGGGAAGCAAAAATGGAGTCTACTAGGGTTAAAGAAAAGCTGTATGCCCAACGGATAGGAGCAATGCAAAGATATCAAGGGATATGGGCAAAAATGAATATTCGTCGGTAGATCATGTGGGAAGCGGGCAGACCAGGGAGTAGGTCTGAGAATTTATTCATGAACATTGTGCTCTAAAGCTCTGTTGTAAAGTTGGATTAATTTATGCAATGTTGATACCACCAAAAAAACAAAAAAACACAATAGAGGGTCTGAGTGTTGGCAGAATGAGCCATCCTGACAGAATGAGAGGGGTGGAGGTGTCATCTGTCACATTTTCATTTCAAAGACACTGCTGCCTCAGCTCACACACAAAGGACTTCACTATTGTGCCTGCAGACAAACTGGGACCAGGGTAGGCAGGCAAGAAATTCCACACCCTTCTGCAGGAGAAAGACTACTTAAGTTTATTTCACTTCAAAGTGGGCAGAAGGTATAAAAAGGGTCCCCCAACCACACTCCTCAGTACACTCCTGGACCTGTGGATATCACAGGAGAAGGACTGCCCTGCTGCCAGAGGAATGCCATGCTGCTTGCAACCCTGCCCTGATGTCTGAGAAGAAAGACTGGACCTGCATTCTTCATCCCAGGATAAAATGACTCCAAAGGTCAGCTGACTGACCTCCTGTTCTGAGCTACAAGGACACAACAAGCTCCAGAGGTCTTCCTGCAATTGTCCAGCTGACTTGCTGCACTGCACCTGTAATTGAAACTGCTAGAGCCCTGCTCTCCTCTGCTCGAGTGAGTTCCTGATCCCCAGAATGGGCCTCTCAGTTCTTGGGCCATTGGTGTGGCTTCAGTTGTGCTGGTGCTACTCCTAGAAGAAAAGGAGAATTTATGAAGTTTTGGGTTCTTTGCAACCATGAAGACGCTGATTTGAGTAAAGATCTTACCACTCGGCCAGCCACCAATGTAAAGCTGCAGTGAACCAGACTTTTCACTCTACCGTGACCTGTGGAAAAGACCAGCAATGTAAGACCTACACTTCGCACTGCTGGATTGACAGCCCGAGGTGACTGCAAACACAAAGCTCCAACAATGACCATCTGCGACATCCAACAGCATCTTCTCGCTACAGCAACAATCATCCGCAATGCACAGCCTGCACTTTGCTCTACAGTGACTACCATCAGCAATGCTTTCCATGATCCTCGCGTCCCCCTCCACCATTAACGAAAATCTTCATGCTGGACTTTAGAAGGTAACTTTTTCAGCGGGACTAACCTGGCCCTTATGCCCTGCCCATGCCCCATCGTGGTTGTCCTGAGCTTGCAACTTTCACCCTGTCTCACATGACCAGATAACTCTGAGTGGCGCTTTGTGCTTTTAGGTGCTATACTTACCATAAAATTTTGAATTGCATATCTCCAATTCTACTGATTGGAATTTTGTTGTTTTGGGGTCAAATAATTTATTAAACTTGATTCTATTTTTTAAATTGATGTGGTATTTTTCCTATGCTGTATTCTTACTTCATTACTTTTTCTGTACTGCATAAATAGTTTAGACATTGCCCCTATGTTAAGCCTGACCTCGTTTGTGCCAAGGTACCAGAGGGCTAAGCACAGGTTAATTTAGTGATGTTTGTGGTTCACCCTGTAAGTATTGTGGCTGTTGCTTTACAAGGGCTCACATTCCCCTCTATCAACAACCCAATTTCTCAGAAACTTCTGATAGGGAACAATGGCAACAACTTCAAAGAAGAGTCCCTAAACCAGCAAAAGACTGTCCTTACACCTGCAGGAGCCTGGCGCCAAAGCCTTGAATGCAGCTAGACCATTCATCATGTGCCAGATTTAGATAATTATCTGTGTGTCTCTGAATGCAGCCTTCATGTTGGAGGAATTATTGGATAACGACAGAGGGCCCGATTTAGAGTTTGGACGATGGGTAACTTCCATCACAACTGAAACAGATAGCCTACCCACCTTATTAGAAGTACCATAATATATATTGAACATGCAATGAAGGCATTCAAGATATCATTTCGGTATTTCTGAAGGAGCAACCTGTCCACCAACATCCAAATCAGGTACTCAATCATGAATGCCATTCTGCACAGAGGAGTCAGAAGTGTGCATAACATACAAGACACATTCACATCTCTGCAAACAACATACATTTTGCCCACATGTATGAGTCATGAAAATTTGTCTGTTGGAATTTCTGTTTGTACAAGAACAAATAAGGTTGAATCAACTTAGCTGAGTTTTCTGTTATATGGGATTTCTACAGCATCCTAATGTGTTGTATGTACATTGTGATGATTGTATCTCGGAACAATGAGTTCTTCAACCACGCATGCCTGAACAACGAGGTCAGAACAACGACCTTGTTGTTATCACTAATGCCTTTACCACAAATGCCTTAACAACGTTTTTAGTTGTAAAGGCACTCCTGGTAAAGGCATTACTGATTGGCATGCATGGTTCCAGCATGCGCCCCCCTGGCCCCCCCCCTAAAAATTACTGCAATCCCCCCACCCCCACAACCACCCCAACTCCCACCCCCAAAATTACCACAACCCCAATCCCAACCCCCTCCCCTAAAACCTAAAGCACCCCAACCCCCCCACCCCACCCCTAAAACCTAAACCCTGATCCCCCTCCCCGCCAATAAACCTCCATAACCCCGAGGCCCCACCCCACCCCCAACAATCCAACCCCAGTCCCAGCCCAACTTACCTCCTCCTTGATCGCGCCGACTCACTTCTTCTGTGCCTTAAACACACATGTACGTGGTTCACACATGTGTGGTTAAGGCCCTGAACAAGGAAATCGTGGAAAACAAAAGCGTTGTTTCGCTTTCATTTTCCACAACTTTGTTGTTCAGGACTCGTTGTTCGGGATTCTTCCCCACTGTGATTTATGTGATATATGTGTTTTTGGACACTGACCTATAGACATGCAACAGAAACACAGACGATTATATGATTACAAATAAATACCAAATAAAACTGTTAGAGACCATTAGACAATAATAACCAATTTCAAGCTACCCTTGCAATTAACTGGATTTATTCAATAGAAGTACGTCAGATGTTCACATACACAAATGACAATAACTGGCCCCACTAAAAACTATCTGTAACTATTAACTTGCCCTTTTTGGGCGGGATCTACTGTAAAGGCTGATTTGCGTAGCTAACATCATATCCAAAAACAAACAAGAGATCTTTCACTGTAGATTCGGGAAGAATCTGAAATGTTTGAATATTGAAACAAAGCTTGCTTCTTTGTGGAAAAACGCATTGGAAAAGCCCATAGTTTTCGCGTTTGAGACAATTTGGCTTTGCCAATGGTTTTTAGCCATGCCGCACAGCAAAATAAAAAAAAGGTTGACGTAGACAGATTAATAATTTTGTTGGTGTCCACACCAACCACGCACGTGCCTACAAAATATTCTTGTTGGTTGGGAGCAACACGGGGATGGGATCACCAAGGTGGGGGCGTGGGTTGGGCAGAAGTAACACAGGGATCGGGACTGAAGCAACAAGGTTGGGGCGCTGGTACAGGGCTGAAGCAAATGGGAATGGGAGTTGGTGGAAACAACAAGGAAAACAATGGCGTGGGGAGCAAGAAGGTGACAGAGAGCCGTATATTTGGGTGGCGTTGAGGGCTGAAATGCTGAAACTACGTTAGAGCAACCTAGGAAGTTTTCAGGTGTATTGCTGCCTGTCAGCCTATGCTTTGTTTGGCTGACCCTTCACTCTCAACATCCTAACTGGTGGGAAGGAGAAGTGACATTGAGTAAGCATGGTGGTAGCAAATGCAAATATTTTGCCATTCTGCAGTGCACTGAAGTATGGCATTATTTTCTCGTTGGTATTACCTCTCCTCAGTAATTTACATTGGACCCAGTTTTATCTAAACCTGTTGCCATAGTTTTATGACCTTGCATTAAAGGAGATTTAGGGGGTCAATCTGACCTTGGCGGTCCATGACCGCCATGGCGGAGTGCGGCGGAAGTACCGCCAAGAGGCTGGTGGTGCTTCCTTGGCGATTCTGACCGCGGCGGTAAAGCCGCGGTCGGAAAAGGGGAGCCAGCGGTTTCCCGCCGGTTTCCCGCTGGCCCAGGGAACCCGCCATGGCGGCGCTGCTTGCAGCACCGCCATGGGGATTCCGACCCCCTTCCCGCCAGCCTGTTTCTGGCAGTGTCCACTGCCGGAACCAGGATGGCGGGAACGGGTGCCGTGGGGTCCCTGGGGGCCCCTGCACTGCCCATGCCACTGGCATGGGCAGTGCAGGGGCCCCCTAACAGGGCCCCACAAAGGTTTTCACTGTCTGCTGTGCAGACAGTGAAAACCGCGACGGGTGCCACTGCACCCGTTGCACCCCTTCAACTCCGCCGGCTCCATTCCGAGCCGGCTTCATTGTTGAAGGGGCTGTCCCGCTGGGCCGGCCGGCGGTCTTCCGGCGGTCGCCCGCCGGCCCAGCGGGAAAGCCGGAATGGCCGCCGCGGTCTTTTGACCTCGGTCTTTCGGCGGGAACCGCTTGGCGGGCGGCGACCGCCGACCGCCGCGGTCAGAATGACCGCCTTAGTTCTTTTTGAAATGGTCAGAGATTTCACAGACCTTGAACAATGATTCCACAGTCTTGGGAGTACAGTAACTCCCTTTAGAAAATTGTGTGATTAAATCATTTGACAAGCTTCAAACGTGGTTTTGCAGTTGTGGAGGACCCCATTTCTGAGTGTAGAACAAACGCACTCAAAAAGATTTCTGGATTGGGCCAGTTGCATGGGCATAATAAAACGTGAGGGTCCCCTGGCAAATATGCAAAAGCTCCCCCCCTCCACTCACATCAGTAGGGGATGAGGGGGAGCCCTCCAATACAGGTAAGCCTGGGGGGCCCCTGCACCACAGGGACTGCGTGGGCCTCTGTTGCACCTTTGGCCAGTTGTACAAACTAAAAGACACCAACAATCAGAGCCAACTGGGGAACCAAAAGCAGCCCTAGCATAAATATTCAAACTTTCCCCACACACGTTGTCTCCTCGCTCAATATCTGTCTTTCTATCCACCTTTTCTCTGACTCTCCTTCTCTCCTCTCTCGTCTGCCTCTCTGATTGTTTTCTCTCTAAGTTCCCCTTCCTCCAACTCTTTTTTGAATCCTCCTCTACCTGCAGCCTATTCAGGGGAACTGGGAAATGTGATAGAGAGACCAAGAAGGGCCCTGGGCTTTCAAAACCTGGCCTCCAAAGGTTTCAGCCCACCAGGGAAATGCCCAGTGGAACAAAAGGCCTGTCCAGACCTGCCTACACGTATTGTACAAATACATACAGAAACCAACAGAAAGAATATAAAAAGTTAAAAGTTAAAATTAGAGTGAATTTGTACTTTTAAGGCCTGAAGAAATAGCTCTATTTCACGCTATTATAAGCACAACAAGGAAAGTGGTACCATTTTGGGTTTTCTCAATGCAAGTGTTAATAGCAGTCAAAACTCGAAATCATGTGCTGCAAATTGTTAATGTAATGTTATGGAAGAAAAATATGAATTGTCAGTGGAGACAAATGAAAGCAGGAAGAATGTCTGAATATGATTGAAGTAACCCGAGGTAAAGTAGTGCATGCAATATTAATTACCTGCTCATCTCCTGGGAGCTGTCCCCTCAGAGCAGGGTTGGGTCACAAACAGCAAGGTTAGCAGAAAGCTTCTCATACTGAGATTCTGTGAAGAGTTATAAATAATATACATTTCTGCCTACGCCTGCTTCCTAATTCAATGATTTTAATTGATTGCCTCAGAAAAAACATCCATTATTTCTGCTAAAGGATCAGTGGTTTAATATCCCGAAACTGTACCACTTTTAAGCGCCCAGTAATGAACATATTGAACATGTTATGCAAAATCAGTGATATCAAGAGGAGAACTTTATACCGAAATTGAGGGCTATTTATCCCTAAATCATAAAATACAAGATAGGATGCTTTATGGAAAGTAATAGAGGAAATAAAGACAGAACGGACCAGAATCTACCATCCCTCTATGCAGTTCCCTGCAGTAACTTGCTGTGACTCTGATCAGTGATAAACTGTTTCCTACAAGAGCCTAGGCTGGTGACTGGCCATTGGTGGGGACTTCAGCTTGCTTACACCTGCATAACGGTGTTCCCATGCAAATACGACAAATCACCCATTAGCCCTTGGTACAAGTGCAGAGTTGAAGTTACAAACCTAGCTGTGACAGAGCAAGCCCCGTCTATTTTAAACCAATCGTTTGTAGGGGAGGTTTTGGGGACCCTTTTTACCCACAGTGAGGGGCCTACAGAGGGCCCTTTCCAAAGAAGGGACACCAGAAAGTTCTCCTTTATCAAGCCAGACATTCCTGCTTAGCCTTTCTGTTGAGCGCTAGAAGGAAATAGTAAGGTATTTGGGAAAATATACCTTTTCCCTACACAAACTGACGGAGAGGTGTTTTTACCCCTAAGATGACGGATTTGCAAATCACCTTGGTGGTGGTAATACTTACATAACGAGGGCTGCCTGGGATTTAAGACGCAACACACATGGGGAAAAATCTCTGGAATGTTTAAAACTAACGAAAAAGGAATTATGCATAAACAATAACATTTCAGAACTCTTTGATAGGGCTCATTCTAGTTGTTTAAACAATTATAAAAAAATAGTTGCAATGTTTGAAAACTGCTTAAAACCCTCTCTCAGTAGAACTAAGGATGCAGGGGCGTCATTCAACAAGCCGAATACTGAATAAACCTGCGTGGACGATACGCTTACTCAACTTAGAAAACCCTTCTAAGCATTTCAATAATATACTATTTTTGGAACAGCCTTAGAGCGTACTCAGCGAGTAATTGTCGAAACTGACATCCGCTTGTAAGGCGTGCCTTTGGTAGACATTCTTTGGTTGCAATACAACAAAAACCAGACGCATCGAAACAGTGGCAAGTGGTAACCCAATATGCCCCATAGCATCTCTTCAATGTCAACACGCTGCAAACCCGAAGAGTCTACTGTGGGAAAAACGTTGTAGGTGTTTTATCTTCACTCTTCTTGGAGAGTTCTAGCAAATAGTTTAAAGTGACAGCGCTTTTGCAAGGTTTTATTATGTCCTACTGCTATTCTTTCTTGCATGCCCTTTCTGGCTGATACTTTGCTGACATCTTAACCTGATTAATTTCAGAAATAGTAGAAACAGGGTTCCCTTTGAGTAACTGCACTATTTACACAGTCTTGCTCTGAAATGTTGATACTTGTTAAAAGGGATTGGCAATTTCATGGACATTGCCACCAGCAGATAAGGAACACCATGCGCACTGTTCTTGCAGATTGCATCAACACCAGCGCTAACAGCAGCAAGAAAATCTTAGCCATCATCAAAGATTTCACTGCACCTCCTTCCGCCTCCAGCAACATCACTCAATTGCGAGACCTTTGCAAGAAGCTTTCAGAATTCTGTCACAAAATTATCTCCCTATACAGCAGCTTTGACACTCAACCGAAGCCCGCCTCCATTGCACTGCAACTTCCCATCAATGTCGAAGAATGAATCCACACCTTGTGGCCACCAAATCCACCGTTTAAATCGCTGCTGCCATGAAGACCATCTACTCAGGCATCTCATCTAATTCTTTCCCCCACCACACTTTCAACAGAGGACTCCTATCGATCAGCAAAGCAATAGCCCCCATCTTCAATGCCTCCATCTACTCAGCCACATTCCCTGACACCTGGAAACTTGCCACCATCATGACCCTGCTCAAAAAATGATCCACTGACTCAAGCTTTCCAACTACAGAACCATCTCCCTCCTATGATATCTAGCAAATATCTTAGAGAAAAGAATCCAACAATGCCTCACCCACCACCTTAGCAACCACCAGCTCATCCTCAACCTCCCTCGCCACGAACACATCTCCAAAAAGTTCGTCTTCAAAATCCTAATCCACGCTCACAAAGCCCTCCATGACACCGGACCAGCCTACCTCAACGACTGACTCAACTTCCACATCCCGACATGCCAGCTCCACTCCGCCTACCTCGCCTCGCAACAGTCCCTCGCATCCAACGCACCACATCCAGAGGCAGGTCCTTCTCCCACCTTGCCGTCAAAACCTGTAGCTCCCTCCCCACCAACCTACGCAAGACCCGGGACCTCCTGTCCTTCAGAAAACACCTCAAGACATGGCACTTCGAGCAGTAGCCCTCCCCCCCGCCCCAGCGCATTGAGACCCTACCGGGTGAGTAGTGCGCTCAACAAATTTATTGATTGATTGATGCCACGCAGTTCATATTCAGGCCCAACCACAGTAAGAAACAGCACTCATCATCACAACAGATGACAGTCTCATCATCCTTGATTGATGAGATATGGCAGCCCTCATTCTTCTAGACCTCTTTGAAGCATTTGACGCTATCTCACACCCCATCCTCATCAAGCATCTGCACAAGCCTGGCATCCAAGGTCCTGCTCCCCACTGGATCTGCTCCCTCTTAACAGATAGAACACAAGCTGTCAGCCTGGCACCTTACTCTTCAGAAGCTCGCAAACTGATCTGTGAAATGCCTCAAGGTTCATTGCTCAGTCCCACTTTCTTCAACTCATACATGATCCCTCTAGCTAATGTCATCCAGGCACATAACATCAACATCTTCTCCTACACCAATGCATGGAACTCTTACTCCCCCTCAAGGACAAGTCATACAATACAAGAATCAAGTCCATCACCTGCATGACCACAGTTGCTAACTGGATGAAAGCCAGCTGTCTCAAACTCAACTTTGCCAGGACACAAGTAGTGATCTTTGGCAAGGACACCTCACAATGGGACTCCAACTGGTAGCTGGTCAAACCCAGACTCACATCCAGCATCCATGCCAGGAACTTTGGAATAATCATCACCAGGAAATTGGACATTACTGCACAATTCAACACTGTCATTGCGTCATGCTTCCACACCCTGAGGATCCTGAGGAATATTTTCAAATTGGTCCCAAGTAACACTAGAAAAACTGTCACTCATGCTCTAGTCACCAGCATGTTGGACTATGGGAACACTCTCCACGCTGGGATCACCAAGCAACTAGTAGAAGACTACAAACCATTGAGAACAGGGCAGTCAGGCTCATCCTCAACCTCCCACACAGAACTCACATCACACCTCAGAGACCTCTACTAGCTCCTTATACACAAGAGTGCTCATTTCAAATCCCTCGTGCACACATTTAAGGAACTACACAACTTAGGCCCCACCTAACTGAATGGTCGTGTCTCCTTCCGCCAACCACCCTGACACCTCCTTTCCACAGAATTACTCACACACATCCCATGCATACACAGAAGCAGATCAGGAAGTTGGGTGTTCTCTTGCATCACTTCTAAAGCATTGAATGGCCACCCACTCCACATATGAGTCTTCCTGTCCTCTCTTCTTAGATTCAGAAAGAAGCGAAAGATCTGCCTTTTAAATTAACCAGCCTACCATAGGCAGAGTTAGGCACACACACACTTGCTCAGAGCCAGCATACCCCCATGGGTGACAGTACGCTTTACAAACACTCAAAATAATAATCAACTAAAAATCTCTATGCTGGCCTATGATCCAAAAGGTTAAACAGGACCCGTTAGATTGTTTTTTTACATCCAGCAATGAAGAAATCATTTGAGAAACAACCCTTTTAGTAGGAAACATGGTTTACTCTCAATTTACATTCTCACAATAATAAAGGTTGATTTGATTTACTGCGTGTGTCGTATAAAAGTACACAATAACCGACTCACTCAGTTTTTCAGCCTAATGTTTTGTCCAACATGTCATCAGAAAATTATGTAGAAGACTTGTTTTTTTATTGGATAAATGCACTAAAATCTCTAGCCATGCAAGCTCCAGTACACTTTACTACAATATTTATTGTATATGTGTAACTCATAGCTACTAATATCTACGTAAATTTAAATTCCCTGCATTCCAGGGGATTTCAAAATTAAAATTATGCAACGTTTGTTAAGGCAGAAATATTTCCAAAATGTGTAAAGTTGTGAAGTTCACAGCATACGAAAAAACGTTATCTAAGGAGGTAAAATCTCACGCTTATAAGTTGCATATAAATATTTTCTGCAAACAAGGCCTTTTAAAAAAAAAGAATTTCCATGGGAGAAAGTATTTTGCAGATATTTCTACTCCCTAAAACACACACAATTAAAGATATCTGCTTTTAACCTTTTGCCAGGTTTGCAATGTTGGTAAAATTGTTTATTTTTTAAACACATTCTAAATGTGATAAAAAAACACTTTCACACCTTTTCAACACCTTTATGAAAGCCTTTTTCATTTAGCATATTTATTTTTACTGGAAATACAGACCCAACACGTTGTTGCAAAGCTCTGAGATGGACACTTGCAAAAAATATTAGTTCTGGTTTTAGGGCAGTGCGAATGGTGCCACTACACCGGGCGCCAAGCTCAATGGGGGCACCTTTTGGCATGCAAAGGTGAGATAAGACTAGTGTAGGATGTTGGCTCTGTATGCACTATTTCAAAGTAAGGAATAGTATGCACAGAGTCCAAGGGTTCCCCTTAGAGGTAAGATAGTGGCAAAAAGAGATAATACTAATGCTCTATTTTGTGGTAGTGTGGTCGAGCAGTAGGCTTATCCAAGGAGTAGTGTTAAGCATTTGTTGTACATACACACAGGCAATAAATGAGGAACACACACTCAGAGACAAATCCAGCCAATAGGTTTTGTTATAGAAAAATATATTTTCTTAGTTTATTTTAAGAACCACAGGTTCAAATTCTACATGTAATATATCAATTGAAAGGTATTGCAGGTAAGTACTTTAGGAACTTTGAATCATTTCATTAGCATGTATACTTTTTACATAAAACACAATAAGCTGTTTTAAAAGTGGACACAGTGCAATTTTCACAGTTCCTGGGGGAGGTAAGTTTTTGTTAGTTTTGTCAGGTAAGTAAATCACTTACAAGTCTCAGGTTTGGGTCCAAGGTAGCCCACCGTTGGGGGTTTAGAGCAACCCCAAAGTTATCACACCAGCAGCTCAGGGCCGGTCAGGTGCAAAGGTCAAAGAGGTGCCCAAAACACATAGGCTTCAATGGAGAGAAGGGGGTGCCCCGGTTCCAGTCTGCCAGCAGGTAAATACCCGCGTCTTCGGAGGGCAGACCAGGGGGGTTTTGTAGGGCACCGGGGGGGACACAAGTCAGAACAAAAAGTACACCCTCAGCAGCGTGGGGCCGGCCGGGTGCAGTGTGCAAACACGCGTCGGGTTTTCAATGAGGTTCAAAGAGAGATCAAGGGATCTCTTCAGGGTCGCAGGCAGGCAAGGGGGGGGCTCCTCGGGGTAGCCACCACCTGGGCAAGGGAGAGGGCCTCCTGGGGGTCGCTCCTGCACAGGAGTTCCGTTCCTTTAGGTGCTGGGGGCTGCGGGTGCAGGGTCTTTTCCAGCCGTCGGGAAATGGAGTTCAGACAGTCGCGGTCAGGGGGAGCCTGGGGATTCCCTCTGCAGGCGTCGCTGTGGGGGTTCAGGGGGGACAACTTTGGTTACTCACAGTCGTAGAGTCGCCGGAGGGTCCTCCCTGAAGCGTTGTTTCTCCACCAGTCGAGTCGGGGTCGCCGGGTGCAGTGTTGCAAGTCTCACACTTCTTGCGGGGAGTTGCAGGGGTCTTTAAATCTGCTACTTGAAACAAAGTTGCAGTTCTTTTGGAGCAGGGCCGCTGTCCTCTGGAGTTTCTTGTCTTTCTCGAAGTCGGGCAGTCCTCAGAGGATTCAGAGGTCGCTGGTCCCTTGGAAAGCGTCGCTGGAGCAGGTTTCTTTGGAAGGCAGGAGACAGGCCGGTAGGACTGGGGCCAAAGCAGTTGGTGTCTTCTGTTCTTCCTCTGCAAGGGTTTTTCAGCTCAGCAGTCTTCTTCTTCAGGTAAGTTGCAGGAATCTAAATTCTTAGGTTCAGGGGAGCCCTTCAATACTAAATTTATGGGCGTTTTTAGGTCTGGGGGGTTAGTAGCCAATGGCTACTAGCCCTGAGGGTGGGTACACCCTCTTTGTGCCTCCTCCCAAGGGGAGGGGGTCACATCCCTAATCCTATTGGGGGGATCCTCCATCTGCAAGATGGAGGATTTCTAAAAGTTGGAGTCACTTCAGCTCAGGACACCTTAGGGGCTGTCCTGACTGGCCAGTGACTCCTCCTTGTTTTTCTCATTATTTCTCCTGGACTTGCCGCCAAAAGTGGGGGCTGTGTCCAGGGGGCGGGCATCTCCACTAGCTGGAGTGCCCTGGGGCATTGTAACACGAAGCTTGAGCCTTTGAAGCTCACTGCTAGGTGTTACAGTTCCTGCAGGGGGGAGGTGTGAAGCACCTCCACCCAGAGCAGGCTTTGTTTCTGTCCTCAGAGAGCACAAAGGCTCTCACCGCATGAGGTCAGACACTCGTCTCTCAGCAGCAGGCTGGCACAGACCAGTCAGTCCTGTACTGAACAATTGGGTAAAATACAGGGGGTATCTCTAAGATGCCCTCTGTGTGCATTTTTTAATAAATCCAACACTGGCATCAGTGTGGGTTTATTATTCTGAGAAGTTTGATACTAAACTTCCCAGTATTCAGTGTAGCCATTATGGAGCTGTGGAGTTCGTTTTTGACAGACTCCCAGCCCATATACTCTTATGGCTACCCTGCACTTACAATGTCTAAGGTTTTGCTTAGACACTGTAGGGGCATAGTGCTCATGCACATATGCCCTCACCTGTGGTATAGTGCACCCTGCCTTAGGGCTGTAAGGCCTGCTAGAGGGGTGACTTACCTATGCCACAGGCAGTGTGAGGTTGGCATGGCACCCTGAGGAGAGTGCCATGTCGACTTAGTCATTTTCTCCCCACCAGCACACACAAGCTGGTAAGCAGTGTGTCTGTGCTGAGTGAGGGGTCCCTAGGGTGGCATAAGACATGCTGCAGCCCTTAGAGATCTTCCCTGGCATCAGGGCCCTTGGTACCAGTTACAAGGGACTTACCTAGGTGCCAGGGTTGTGCCAATTGTGGAAACAATGGTACATTTTAGGTGAAAGAACACTGGTGCTGGGGCCTGGTTAGCAGGGTCCCAGCACACTTCTCAGTCAAGTCAGCATCAGTATCAGGCAAAAAGTGGGGGGTAACTGCAACAGGGAGCCATTTCTTTACACAAGCCCCCCCCAGCCCACAGGCCAGGAGACTCAGCCAAAGCTGGGAGAGTCTTCCTAGTCTGTCAGGCGAGGAAGAGTAGAGGAAATAGGCTGGTTTGTTGCAGGGCCTACTCTGCCTTACATCCTCCTGTTCAGGTCATTCCCTCTGGGGAACTGACCCACTTCCACAGTGATAGGACCTAGTCTGAACTGCCTCTTGTCTGTGCTTTTTATGTCTTCACTCATTCTCTCTATTTTGGGGTTAGAGGTATCCACCTCTGCTAATCTTATCTTAGCCAGGGTCACCCCTAGCTTACCCAAAGAGGTTACCCAGAGCTGGAGTAACCCCACCATGACCAACAGGGTCAGGGGGCCTAACTTGCTATTTGGCATGGGGTCAGACCACCATGCCAAGGATAGTGCAGCCATAAAGGCTAACACCCAGCAGAGGCCACTGACAGCTGTCAGTGCCCAGAACCACACCTTTAGTTCTTCACCTACAAGGGAAGGGGCTAAGTTACAGGCTTCTTTGGGTTCAGGGTGCCTGTCTGCTGTATTAGAGTGGGGGGTTACCACATCTTGTAGTAAACACCCTTCTTCCACTCTTTCTTCTGTTAGCTGAGGAGCCACCCACTCAGGCTTAACAGTTGCTTGACTAGCCAGGACTTCTTGTGGGTCAGGATGGACTTTACCAGTGCCACTTTTGGAGTTCTCCCCTACTGGAGCAGAATCTCCTTGGCTTGCCGGAACCTTGGCTAAAGGTTGGCCACCCTTCCTACACTGTTTTCTTTTCTTTTTCTTCTGGGACCTACTTGCATTTACTGCAGAGGCAGGAACTCCAGAATCCTTGGGAGAGGACTGGCACTGGACCAGCTCCTCTTTTGGGCTCTGACTAACCTCTGGGTAGTCATTTCCAAGGAGACAATCAAGGGGGAGGTCTGTACTGACTACCACCCTTCTCCAGCTAAAAGTCCCACCCACTTCTATGGGCACAAAAGCCACAGGCCTATCAGTGACCCTGTCTGTGCTAACTCTTACTCTGGCAGTCTCACCTGGGATGTACTGGTTTGAGAACACCAGCCTGTCATGCACAATGGTGTGACTGGCGCAAGTGTCTCTCAGGGCAGTGGCTGGGATTCCATTCACCAGTAGGTGGTGGAAGTGTTTACTTCCCTCTGGAATCTCCAACTCACCTGTTGGGCCCTTTTTCCAGTTGAAGGCTATGAAGACCTCCTCATCTGAGGAGTCATCCCCAATGGCTACACTGGTCACCCCTGGGATTTTGCTAGGGGGGTTGTTTTTGGGACAAGAAGTGCCCTTGGTGTGGTGCCCTGTCTGTCTACAGTTATGGCACCATGCCTTAGTGGCATCCCAGTTCTTACCCTGGTACCCACCTTTGTTTTGGGTTGTGTCTCGGGGCCCACCCACCTGGTCTGGTTTTTGGGGGCCTACAGAGGACTCTTTTTCTTTGTTTCTAGTGTCACCCACTTTCTCCTGAGGAGGTTTTGTAACCCCTTTCTTTTGGTCACCCCCAGTGGAAGTTTTGGTTACCCTAGTCTTGACCCAATGGTCCGCCTTCTTTCCCAATTTTTGGGGAGAAATTGGTCCTAGGTCTACCAGATACTGATGCAACTTTTCATTGAAGCAGTTACTTAAAATGTGTTCTTTCATAAACAAATTATAAAGCCCAACATAGTCATGCACTTCATTTCCAGTTACCCAACCATCCAGTGTTTTCACTGAGTAGTCTACAAAATCAACCCAGGTCTGGCTCGAGGATTTTTGAGCCCCCCTGAATCTAATTCTATACTCCTCAGTGGAGAATCCAAAGCCCTCAATCAGGGTTCCCTTCATGAGGTCATAAGATTCTGCATCATTTCCAGAGAGTGTGAGGAGTCTATCCCTACACTTTCCAGTGAACATTTCCCAAAGGAGAGCACCCCAGTGAGATTTGCTTACTTTTCTGGTTACACAAGCCCTCTCAAAAGCTGTGAACCATTTGGTGATGTCATCACCATCTTCATATTTAGTTACAATCCCTTTAGGGATTTTCAACATGTCAGGAGAATCTCTGACCCTATTTATGTTGCTGCCACCATTGATGGGTCCTAGGCCCATCTCTTGTCTTTCCCTTTCTATGGCTAGGATCTGTCTTTCCAAAGCCAATCTTTTGGCCATCCTGGCTAACTGGATGTCCTCTTCACTGGAGTTATCCTCAGTGATTTCAGAGAGGTTGGTCCCTCCTGTGAGGGAGCCAGCATCTCTGACTATTATGCTTGGAGTCAGGGCTTGAGAGGCCCTGTCCTCCCTAGATAGGACTGGTAGGGGGGAATCACCCTCAAAGTCACTATCATCATCCTCTGAGTTGCCATCCTCAGAGGGGTTGGCTCTTTCAAACTCTGCCAAAAGCTCCTGGAGCTGTAGTTTGGAAGGTCTGGGGCCCATTACTATTTTCTTTAGTGTACAGAGTGACCTTAGCTCCCTCATCTTAAGATGGAGGTAAGGTGTGGTGTCGAGTTCCACCACATTCATCTCTGCACTAGACATTATTCTTCTAAAAGTTGGAATACTTTTAAAGAATCTAAAACTAGTTCTAGGTTCTAATTCAAACTTTTACCAAACTTTTAAACTCTAAAAGGAAATGCTAACAGGGACTAACACAAGGCCCTAGCAGGACTTTTAAGAATTTAGAAAAATTTCAAATTGCAAAAATCAATTTCTAATGACAATTTTTGGAATTTGTCGTGTGATCAGGTATTGGCTGAGTAGTCCAGCAAATGCAAAGTCTTGTACCCCACCGCTGATCCACCAAGGTAGGATGTTGGCTCTGTATGCACTATTTCAAAGTAAGGAATAGTATGCACAGAGTCCAAGGGTTCCCCTTAGAGGTAAGATAGTGGCAAAAAGAGATAATACTAATGCTCTATTTTGTGGTAGTGTGGTCGAGCAGTAGGCTTATCCAAGGAGTAGTGTTAAGCATTTGTTGTACATACACACAGGCAATAAATGAGGAACACACACTCAGAGACAAATCCAGCCAATAGGTTTTGTTATAGAAAAATATCTTTTCTTAGTTTATTTTAAGAACCACAGGTTCAAATTCTACATGTAATATCTCATTTGAAAGGTATTGCAGGTAAGTACTTTAGGAACTTTGAATCATTTCATTAGCATGTATACTTTTTACATAAAACACAATAAGCTGTTTTATAAATGGACACAGTGCAATTTTCACAGTTCCTGGGGGAGGTAAGTTTGTGTTAGTTTTGTCAGGTAAGTAAATCACTTACAAGTCTCAGGTTTGGGTCCAAGGTAGCCCACCGTTGGGGGTTTAGAGCAACCCCAAAGTTATCACACCAGCAGCTCAGGGTCGGTCAGGTGCAAAGGTCAAAGAGGTGCCCAAAACACATAGGCTTCAATGGAGAGAAGGGGGTGCCCTGGTTCCAGTCTGCCAGCAGGTAAGTACCCGCGTCTTCGGAGGGCAGACCAGGGGGGTTTTGTAGGGCACCGGGGGGGACACATGTCAGCACAAAAAGTACACCCTCAGCAGCGCGGGGGCGGCCGGGTACAGTGTGCAAACACGCGTCGGGTTTTCAATGAGGTTCAATGAGAGATCAAGGGATCTCTTCAGCGTCGCAGGCAGGCAAGGGGGGGGCTCCTCGGGGTAGCCACCACCTGGGCAAGGGAGAGGGCCTCCTGGGGGTCACTCCTGCACAGGAGTTCCGTTTCTTTAGGTGCTGGGGGCTGCGGGTGCAGAGTCTTTTCCAGCCGTCGGGAAAGGGAGTTCAGACAGTCGCGGTCAGGGGGAGACTGGGGATTCCCTCTGCAGGCATTGCTGTGGGGGCTCAGGGGGGACAACTTTGGTTACTCACAGTCGTAGAGTCGCCGGAGGGTCCTCCCTGAAGCGTTGTTTCTCCACCAGTCGAGTCGGGGTCGCCGGGTGCAGTGTTGCAAGTCTCACGCTTCTTGCGGGGAGTTGCAGGGGTCTTTAAATCTGCTACTTGAAACAAAGTTGCAGTTCTTTTGGAGCAGGGCCGCTGTCCTCGGGAGTTTCTTGTCTTTCTCGAAGTCGGGCAGTCCTCAGAGGATTCAGAGGTCGCTGCTCCCTTGGAAAGCGTCGCTGGAGCAGGTTTCTTTGGAAGGCAGGAGACAGGCCGGTAGGACTGGGGCCAAAGCAGTTGGTGTCTTCTGTTCTTCCTCTGCAGGGGTTTTTCAGCTCAGCAGTCTTCTTCTTCAGGTAAGTTGCAGGAATCTAAATTCTTAGGTTCAGGGGAGCCGTTAAATACTAAATTTAAGGGCGTGTTTAGGTCTGGGGGGTTAGTAGCCAATGGCTACTAGCCCTGAGGGTGGGTACACCCTCTTTGTGCCTCCTCCCAAGGGGAGGGGGTCACATCCCTTGTTTTTCTCATTATTTCTCCTGGACTTGCCGCCAAAAGTGGGGGCTGTGTCCAGGGGGCGGGCATCTCCACTAGCTGGAGTTCCCTGGGGCATTGTAACACAAAGCTTGAGCCTCGTCTCTCAGCAGCAGGCTGGCACAGACCAGTCAGTCCTGCACTGAACAATTGGGTAAAATACAGGGGGTATCTCTAAGATGCCCTCTGTGTGCATTTTTTAATAAATCCAACACTGGCATCAGTGTGGGTTTATTATTCTGAGAAGTTTGATACTAAACTTCCCAGTATTCAGTGTAGCCATTATGGAGCTGTGGAGTTCGTTTTTGACAGACTCCCAGTCCATATACTCTTATGGCTACCCTGCACTTACAATGTCTAAGGTTTTGCTTAGACACTGTAGGGGCATAGTGCTCATGCACCTATGCCCTCACCTGTGGTATAGTGCACCCTGCCTTAGGGCTGTAAGGCCTGCTAGAGGGGTGACTTACCTATGCCACAGGCAGTGTGAGGTTGGCATGGCACCCTGAGGGGAGTGCCATGTCGACTTAGTCATTTTCTCCCCACCAGCACACACATGCTGGTAAGCAGTGTGTCTGTGCTGAGTGAGGGGTCCCTAGGGTGGCATAAGACATGCTGCAGCCCTTAGAGATCTTCCCTGGCATCAGGGCCCTTGGTACCAGTTACAAGGGACTTACCTAGGTGCCAGGGTTGTGCCAATTGTGGAAACAATGGTACATTTTAGGTGAAAGAACACTGGTGCTGGGGCCTGGTTAGCAGGGTCCCAGCACACTTCTGAGTCAAGTCAGCATCAGTATCAGGCAAAAAGTGGGGGGTAACTGCAACAGGGAGCCATTTCTTTACAACTAGCCTGTCCCAACCTTTGCATACCCAGGATTTTCACAGGGCAACAGCAGCAACTCAATAAATCTGGTGGTTAGTGCTGTTGATGGAGAGATCTGTGCTTTGTCTAGTCACAGTTTGGGCTCATGATGAAACAGCAGAGTGTTAGTTTTCCCACTGTTAGGCACAACATGTAACACACAGGTCACATACTTGTATTTTATGAGGCTAGCTCAGTGGGTTACTTCTTTTTTCACATAGAACCTTTTGTTACTTGGAGTTCATAACTTGCAATCTTTCTAAAATTGCACAGTAAGCTGTGACCTGGCAGCATCAAGGAGCTGCATGCACCTGCAAGGCATAGACATAAAACCCTATAGTTTATTTCCTCAATCTTTTCTTATTGCAAGATTGATAAAACAAAAGGGTTCTTTGGAGTAGTAATCCATTTTTCTTAGTTTATACACACCCCAAATCATTGTGTTGTGTTTCAAATCCTGAGTTTATGAAGCAGATTTAGTGATATTTTTCAACTGGTGTGAGCAACAAAGATGAGGCAAGCCTGTTGCAAAGCTTTATTTTGGGATTCACCCTCCAGCGTAAATCGTAATTTGCATTAGAAAGTAGCCCTAAAACAATGCAATGTAGCACTATACCTCGCCTCAAGGGGGAAGTAATATGGGTGGTACATGGAAGTTCCCATGCATCCACTCATGGATTTTGATGCTAATCGCTATCTACTAATTTTGTTACAAAGGAATTTTCATCAAACAATACTCCTCCAAAAGGCATCCAAGAGCTTGCAGAAAAGATTTCTTTCCTCCGAAACCTTCACAACTTGTGTGTTCCACTCTACAGTACACATGCAAAGTGGTAAAATGTTAAACTTCGTCAAAGCATAGAATTTTGTGCTGGAAGGGTACCCTTCCAGAAGAAACCCTAAGCTTGACATCACGCACACATTGGCACGCCCCGGGTTCATTTGCCCCAGCACTAGCATAGAGAGAGCAAGAGAACCAAGCGTAGAAGACAAGGTCCTGCTGCGCTCTCTTGGTTTCACGCAGTACGGTGCAGCAACTTTGGTTACTGCACTGCATGATATCTTCCCTTTTGTTTGTCCAGGCGAAGCACTTTTAACATATAGGCCCTCATTCCAACTACCGCCGCCCGCCAGACGGGAACCGCCAATCGGCCGCCATGCGGCCAAAAGACCGCTGCCGGCATTCCGACATTCCCACTGGGCCGGCGGGAATGGGGGCCGCAACACAGGAGCCGGCTCCGAATGGAGCCGGCGGTGTTGCGGCGGTGCGACGGGTGCAGTTGCACCCGTCGCGCTTTTCACTGTCTGCTAGGCAGACAGTGAAAAGCTTCATGGGGCCCTGTTAGGGGGCCCCTGCACTGCCCATGCCACCCCTTACCGCCAGCCTCTTCCTGGCAGTGAAAACCGTCAGAAACAGGCTGGTGGTAAGGGGGTCAGAATCCCCACGGCAGCGCTGCTTGCAGCGCTGCCCTGGCGGATTCGCCCAGCCGGGGCTAAAACGGCGGGAAACTGCCGGCCCCGGTTTTCTGACTGCGGCTTTACCGCCGCGGTCAGAATGGGCTTGGAAGCACGGCCAGCCTGTTGGCGGTGCATCCGTGCCAGGGTCAGAATGACCCCCATAATGCCTTCCAGTATAGAGGACACGTGACTGCTACACCTTGTTTCCGACATTGTCTTAAGTAACATTCCCTACTTATTGATTTACACACTAGTGTGATTCATTGTCTCTGTATCATGTTTGTGATATAATGTGCACCCTACATTGGGATCAGTAGAGCTATAAAATACATAAATGTGAAAAAGGGGCTAAGGAGAGATGAGGGGTAGTAGATGAGGAGCTCCGTAAAGAAGGTGGTGATGGGGGAACCAACAAAAATTGTGGCACTGAGTGCCAGCCCTGGCAAACATGGCGGAACAATGACAGCCCCAAACATTGCTTTGTGCCTGATGTATGATCGCCATTCACAAATTGGGGAGGCACAAGTTGCACATTGACCTGTTTACGAAAGAGGATGCCTTTAGTGATACGACCTATGATACATGGTAAATGTAAATTACTTAGTCAGGTTGCTTTTAGTGACGTGAATACTGGGATGGTGGTGTGCAAGAAACAGAATATCATCCCTGCATTTCTTTCCCAAACTGAAACATTTTTCTTTTTTTTAAAACAGCCTGAGTCCATTAAAAAGAAAGGTGATGGTTAAAAAAATGTTTCCGGATTCGGAAGCCATCCGGTGGATCCAGAAGTGGTTCAATGACTTCTTCCCTGAAGCCATCTGACGCGATTTCCTGTAGGAAGTTGTCCCACGAGACAGCGTCCCTTTTGAGAATCAGTGACGAATCCCACTAATGTGGTGGTAACATTTCACTGGTTGTGACCAGAAATGAGGTTACAAACCATAGACACATTCGTTTACAACCCACAAAGAGGATGTAAACGCTTCTTTTCATGCTCCTACCTGTTTTGATTCATAAAGGGTCTCAAAGCCACTTTACAAGTTGGTAAGACTTTTCAGATCCATAAAAAGGGTTCCATATCTTGTGAAAAATGCCTCATGGTCACAAAGCCTGAATCACAGGCTCTGCAACTGCACACAAATCTTTATCACCCGAGGCCCTATAAATATCCAGAGCATAAAAATGCAAAAATGAGCAAATATATTGAAATCATTCAAAAAGACTTGGAAGGTTGAAGTACCAGGTCGTCAAGGCATACGATTAATTATTTCTACCTTGACAGGCACATATGAGTCTAAACGAATCGGCCTCTGTTGCTGCTTCTACATGATGCGCTCTATCTGGCTCCTCCCCCACCAGCTTCATGCTGCTGTGACTGAGTGACACTGGAAGGAATAACCTTTGCATGAACCCGCTGCGTGCCTGAAGCCTGGTAATAGAATTCAAACCTGAAATGTCAAGCAAGTACCACATATGTCCCAGCAATGCTCTGACCTCTGCCACCTGCTTAGTATCTCCCCCTGCTGTCTACTTCTTCCCCTTCTATGTCTGAATCCACCTATTTTACTATTATATTACCTGTGTGATTTTCTAACATACAGGTGGGTGCGGAATAAATCAAGAATTATTCAAGTACATCAGATAGGGATTAGATTAGCGAATAATCAGAGTGATAATTCTTGTAGGCATTAGTATAAAATCTATAAAGATGAGTGTACCTTGGTGCTTACGTTTTTTTCTGGTCAAACCATTACAGGGTTCACTGCATAAAATTGGGCAAAAAAATAATTGTGAGGTCGTTTATTTAACTAGTAGGGGATTCGAAAATAAAGCGTGGCATCAGTGTTGAATGTTCAATGTTGTTTTTCTCTTAATTGATTCAAGAACCAGCCATGACAGGACCACGTGGGTGTGTTTCAGGACTTTCTGAAACTGACTCTACGAGATTCCTCGCCGGGATGTTTATTGCTCGATCACTGACCTAAGAAAGGGAAATAAGAGAGGATAAAAGGCTGTACTCGTCAAATGTGGATTTAAATTGTGTTTTACTCCGTGTATTTGTAAATACAATGTTCTATAATAAGGGCTACCCGAACTATAGGGCAGGAGAGGGACAAATTATGCATCAGAGATGAGTAGACCATGCAGCAGGAAAAGGCAAATTATGCGGCATAATGCAGCGCATTTTGTAATATCATTACTTCATTATTTCAAGGTTTTTAACCTTGGTAACACTGTCTGCTCACTAGCTCATTAGTACCCGTTGAACACACAAATATAGCAATAAGCAACAGAAAAGTGACCAGTCAGCCTTTATAAAGGGCCTTCAACTTCGCACCAACACGTGTTGATGCGTTTTTAGTAACTTTTGAACTGTTTGACCTAGAAACAATTTGATTTTCTAGAAATCAGCTGATTATGGAGCAGGTAATGGAGTATGTTGCAAATGCAGTAAATCTATAATTAAGGGCCTCATTCTGACTTTGGCGATCTGACCGTTGTACAGCCAAAGCCGAGGGGTGAGGCTGCCTTCATGCTGACAGTCTCACCCCAATCGTATTACGATATTTCCACCGGGCTGACTGGCGGCAACATCATATTACGACATTTGCACTGCTCAGCCTGGCAGAAATAGAGCGACAGCGCCAAGGTCAATGAAGCAGCACATCAGCTCCCAAAGAATGTGCACTGTCTGCATAGTATACAGTGCACATTCCGAGGGTGCTGGCAGGTGGGCCCCTGCACTGCCCGTGCCATGGGCCCCCCAGTGGTCCCCAGCACTGGCTTGCTGCCAAAGGTTGGCGAAAAGTGGAGTTGTGATCAGCACGTGGTTATACGGATATGGGTCTCTTGCTCACTATGCCACTGGATTCAAACGAGCATGGCTGATGAGGGGTGATACTCTGAAACCAGTCCCACAATGCTAGTTTCAAGTCCAGGAAGGACCTGGCCTGGCAGTTCGGGCTGGACTGCTCCCATGGGGAGCGTGGATGGCATGGTGAGCAAAAGAAGGATGAATTAAACCCAGATCTGTGACAGGGGGTGAGTGTTTGAAAAGTTTCAGCACTATGTCCATCATCTTTTTGTGTTGCTGACATCTCCCTAAGTGGCCAGGGTATGCACAGACACGAGTCCCTTTCTCACTGTGCCACTAGATTCAAGATAGCCTTGCTGAACAAAAACAGTCCCAGGATACTTGTATCTGGTCCATGGAGGACCTGACCTGTCAGTTCAAGCTGGATTCCCTTGGGGAGCATGGTCAAGATTGCTGTGCATAAGATTGGGTCCAAACTGGGGTGGCATGGTAAGCAAAAGAACAATGGATTAAACCATGATCTGTGACTGGGGGGTGAGAGTTTGAAAAGTTTCAGCCCTTCGCCCATCATCCTTTTTGTGTTGCTACTCTTAGAAAGTCGGCATTTTCCTGCTCTTAGCCCTGTGTGCATGTATCATGTCTCTGATCACTTTTCTGGGGTGGGTGACAAGTGTACTTTGTGTGTTCCCCCTAGACAGTCACACACAATGTAAGCTTAGGTGTGACCTGATGGTCCCTGATGGGCCATCTGAACAGGCTGGGAGGGAGGAGCTCACCACAACCTCACACTCACACCTGAACAGGCTCTAAGTGTGAACCCCCTGCAGTTGACCTGGAGCCAAGACAGGAATCGAGTACCTCTGTGCAGTTCGAAGACTTCTTTCAAGTCTTGCCCACTTCATAGAGACCACTGAGAATAACACTGGATCTCAGACTCTACCACTTCAGTTCACTTCTGGATCTGTGTATACCCTGCAGGAAAGAAAGGCTGCTGTGTCCTACAAGGACTGCCCCTCTGCTGGACTGCTGCTCTGGAAGAACTGCTCCCTGGCTGTGCTGACCTGATGCCAACCCAAAACCCTGAGTGACTCCAAAGGCCAGCTGACTGGTCTTCTAATGTGAAGTCTCAGGGACATCAAATGTTTGCAACCAACCAACTAGGGCTATTCCAGGTGAGCCTGACCTGCAAGTAGTACCACCCCAGTTTTGGGCCCTTGGGGGTAGATCCTCAGGTGTTGCTCCAGAAGATCCACCGCACCTCCGTCGTTGCATGGAGAAAACTGGAGCATCTCTACCGTTGCATGGATAAAACTGGTGCACCGCTTTTGCAACCAGCATTGCATTTCCTTCACTGCAAGGCTCCTGCTTTCCCGTCAACGACAGCATCAATGACAAACTCAACATTGTAGCCGCTGCGCTCATCGGGATCAGTGCACTGTCTCAGTGTTGATGCAGCCAGCTCCTGCAACTAAACTGTGCCTCATCTCAGCTCTGATGTATCGCCACTGCTGTGTGGGGAACCTGAAAGCATTTCCTCAACTGCATGGAAATTCAACATCTTCTCAATGGCGTGGTTTGGAACCACTACAATGATCCCGCACTAGGATTTTTAGGTACTTTGAATCAGTGGGCTAACTAGATCCCTGTAACTAGCCTGCTCTCCATTGCGGTTGGTCTGAGCTTTTGCCTTTGTCCCAGTCCGGTGCAACCAGGTAGCCCTGGTCGGCACTTTTTGCTTCTAAGCACTTTTCTACAGTTTATTCTTTTGAAATTTATAACTGAAGTTCTACCTTTTGGAATTTTGTAATTTTGGTATTTTTCTTATTACATTCAGTTCAATTTTTTCAGCCAGGTGTGGTATATTTTTGCGTGGTGTTCTCACAGTTTCACTGTTTGAAGTGTTGCACAAATACTTTACACTTTGCCTCTTAAATTAAGGCTGACTGCTCTGTGGCAACATGCCAGACGGTGAGCAGAGGTTAATATAGGGTCTGTTTGTGTCTTCCCTGTCTAGGATTGTGGTTCATGCTTGAACAGGGTGCATGCCTCTGTCAACCAGAACTCCAATTTATAACAACTGACATTCCCTTTGAATGTAAACCCTACTATACTTATTAAAGCACCTACATGTCTGTCTGCATCAAGTCTTAGCACTTCTGGATTTCTTGACATGCCCATGGTGGTGTGTGAAGAAACGCTTCATAGAAAAGTCACTCGTTGGAACATTTAGGGGGTTATTACAACTTTGGAGGAGGTGTTAATCCGTCCCAAAAGTGACGGTAAAGTGAAGGATATACCACCAGCCGTATTACGAGTTCCATAGGATATAATGGACTCGTAATACGGCTGGTGGTATATCCGTCACTTTACCATCACTTTTGGGACGGATTAACACCTCCTCCAAAGTTGTAATAACCCCCTTAGTTTGAACTTAACAATATGTAAAATGCAATAGGAACTGAGGTGACAAAGATTTAAAAGTCACAGGTTGAGCAGAGTGGCACACTTTCACACATGGACTGGAATATCAAGTGAATGATGGACCATTGATTTTCTTCCTTCATATAAATTGTATTTTCAGTTTTTGAAGTGCAGTTGTTTAGGAATGATTTTCAACTTTTAAATGGTTTTGCGGAACCTCAATTTATTTTTTCAATGTGTGTATCTCTGTGATTTAAACTTAAGTTGGTACCTGAAAATAATTTCAAAATGCTACTTGACCATACAATTGTGATCAAAATGATAGCAGTTAAAAACAATAAGGTATCCTAGGACGGATATCGAAGGTGAGTGGCTGGGTTTTTTATATACAATATTGAAGCTTAAAACAGTGTTTATTCAAATATTTTTCTATATAATACTGTTTACAAGTATTGTATTAATGGTTTTCTTGGTTATTAATATTTATCTATATGTATATAAATGTAGTTAATGTTATAATTGTTTAAAAACTAACATTTCTAAGGTTTAATGTGAGATTGGGTGAGTAGTGTTTTATTAAAAATATATTATGCATAACGTGTACACAAACATAATATTAAATATATTTTGTAAATGTTAATTTTTTAGTTTATGGTGATTATTGAAGGATTGGATAGGTAGTGTTTTATGCTAATTAAACATTTATTTTGAAAGTAATAACTCCTTAGTAAAGTAATTAATTTCATTTGTAGTTCATATATTGGTTCAATAAAACATACATTTCTTTTCATAAAGTTTGACGTTCCTATATTAAAAGGTCACATTCCTAAAAAATAAGAAAAATGTGTTTTCATTCTATGGGCTATTGGTGGTGATGCTTATTTGTTTGATTAATAGTTTACATACATATACAGGATTTTAATTAGTAATAAATGTTTAAGGTTAGTATTGTAAATGTGCATTTATTTTATTTTATAAAAACATTTTATGATTCAGTGTTTTAGTTATATATATTGTTCAAAATGCTAAACGTTACAAATAAACTGTCATTTTTATATAAACATAAATAAAATGTGTGAAAATATTAATTAAAAATAGATAGTTCAATATACTTCAATATTTTTAATTTATAAAGAACACTATTTTTTAATTCCCATAGCAGATGGTAATTGTAAAATTTAGATGAATGTTTTGTAACTTACTACATTAAGACATTGAACAGATACACTATTGTAACTTCAGTCATACAAACATTGGGAAAACTGTATATTTTTTGGGGGAGGTTACGATTTACTCTAGTAACTCCATTTCAACAACAATTGGGGTTAGGAAATATATTTGGGGGTTCTCAATTATTATTCTAAATTATGTCTACCAAAAAGGGGGAATTAAAACTGTTAAGGGTTGGGGTGGCCCCATAGTCTACGCTTTTCCCTCTCCCACTTGGACTACCTACGTAACTGGATGCCATACAAAACCTATAGAAGTGACGCCACTAGCCCCGCCCTAGATGAAAAGGAAATCAATTGAGGAGGAGACAGATCTTGTACTTACCTTTGATGTTAATTATTATGAGGAACTAATGGTCTGCCACAGTACACCTTCAGTAAAATTGGCAGAGCAACCAAATTGCATGAGTTCACAGACTATGTCAATGCGTTAGAAGTAGAGTATGGCATTATGGAGGGGCCTCAAGAAAAAGAGGCAGGGTAAGAAGAAGCGAATGAGGGAGAACTTCTCTAAGGGGCAAATGGCAAAACGTTTTCCTGGAGGCAGACTTACCTCTCTGTTTTTTATCACCCTTGAAGAGCATGTCCTCAAGATCATGCATCCTGATCTGGTCTGTGGCCTGCCTGTTCCAAGGAAGATCAGTATAAGGTCAGGTAAGAATTCAACATCCTTCTCTGACAACGAGTTCTTGTACCAACACTTATGCCACTCTATCATTCCCCCTACCTTTACATAAATCAGACACCACCCATACATATATCTATCTAAACAACAAATTTCACTTACTAACAACACACTACATTTAAATTACTTAACTGACATCTAAACAACCAACTTGAAACACTGTTAGTAAATATTCTGTCCTCCTCTCTCTCCTCACACTTCTCCTAAGATAATTTAACCTCAAAATGAGGAGCAAAGCAAAAAAGCTGTTCATTGACATGGTGAAACATTTTTGTCTGGGTCTTGCTTTCTTATGTGAGCAGGCTGTATTTGATGGTTGATGTCCTAGTGAGTTTTCCTTGTTAATGGCTGTGGGGGTTTCGGATGTTCAGCCCCCCTCAGCTCCCCTGGCAGAAGATATCTCATAGCTAAAATCAATCTGTTTTTATTTTTTAACTTTAAAAGTGTGTCAACCACAAATATTTTGTGATTTATTTTCATTTTTTCCAGTGTGGTGATAATGGTATTGCTTGCCTTCTTTGATTTCTATGACAGTGTGTGGCAGTACCAGTCATAGGCCATGTGTAGTGGTTGATTTATTCAAAAACCTGATTGGAGTGTATGTGAGCCTGCTTTGTCAGTATTACTACTGTAGTAGATTTAGGTGCAACTTTTGTGAATAACAACTGTCTTACTCTTTTGCAAGTGTATTTTAATGTTTTCACACCCCTCCCTAAAGCCATGCTTAACAATCCATACACAGTACCAATTTAGTAGCAAATATTTACAATTTCCAGTCTTTTCCCCTTGTCCCTCCCACATTTACTACTAAAATATATACCTCCCTGTGTCAAGATCTTTGTTCTCATGCCAGATTGCTCCAAACATAAGAGAAAGTAGAGGTGGAGGTGGAAATATCAGGTTGAAGATTTGGTATGGATCATTGGATGTTCAAAGTTTTTTGCAACTGTAGTAGAGGCATTATGTTTTTTCATTTATTATAGATGGAAAAATGTGAAAGATGTTGCTTTTTTCTTAGGAAGAAGAGCTTAAAATAAGGCTAGATAACTATTTTGTTGCTTGCTGATCATGGATTTTAAATGCCAGGCTAAACGTTGTTGGGTATGATTTAAATCTACCATCCATGAGGAAAATGTATCTAGGTTAGAATGTTTTAGCTATAGAAAAAGTATTACATTTCTATCAATATTAAGATTGTCATATAGAATAAATTCTTCTTTTAGATGTTTCTCTAATGTAGGGTGGTGTGTATAGATATAGCAAGGGGTTTTATTTATATATATATATATCTATATATATATATATATATCTATATTATATATATATATATATATATATATAATATATAGATATATATAGCTATAGATATAGATAGATATAGATATAGATATATAGATATATCTATATATATACATATATATATATATATACATATATATATATATATATATATATATATATATATATATATATAAAACCCCTTGCTAGTGCCCACAATTTTTGACGTAAAAACATATTTTTATCAAAATGTAAACTGCTATACCGTATTTGCATGTATCTGCATGTGAAACTTACACAAACAAACCTCAATGCATTGTGCTACATAATTATATAAGGTAAACTGAAAATTCTCAAATGTCTCACGTGCATCATTATGAGTCATGTGAGAATTTTCAGTTTACTTTATATAATTATATATGCCCACTGGGGTGGTAGAGCAATTTGATTAGATGTTCAGATTTTTCACCCATTGATAGGATGTGGCACAGCATATTGAGGATTTTTATGTGGAAGATTCACAGACGAAAATATGTAAAACGTTATAGCAACATGTGTTTTTACGAAAATAGGGGTTTTCTATATATAAGATTGTTGTCACTATCAATGGGTTTGAAAGTGTGAAGCACATACCACACTTCAAAATAGCAGGTACAATAGCCTCAGTGTAGCATTGGTTTAGATATTTGTCTGTTGTTTGTGTTTTTTTTTGTATGGGCTTGTATCTTTCACTGTCACCGTTAATATGAACAAGGCTACGGCTGAAACGCATTGGTGTGGAAACCTGTAATCCTGTATTAAACAGTATTTTGGCAGTACCACGGAGTTTGGATTCTTCTTTACGCAAAGAGGTTTGCGTATATGTATTTTTTTAGTTGAGGTGTAGAATTACTTTCAGCTTTCCTTGTCCTGCTTTTTTAAATGTGGGAAAGAAGGTAAGTACCAAATAATTTGAGGATGCCTCATTTAAGTCTTGCCTGATATTCCTCATTTCATTTTAAGCTAGGTTGGCCCGATGGTTGTGCTCTTAAATATTTTTCACATTGTCATTTATTTTCTGGTACTACCATAGTTACAATAGAGTAACATTTTATAAACTTCCAAAGATTGTGTTACTTTGTTCTTTACTTTGTTCTGGTGTAACCCACCCATATATGGTAATAACAGGTTGCCTTTGTGGGATGTTTTGTATGTAGCTTTGTTAGACATACTGTAGAGTGATGTAAGTATAAAAATAGTTGTACATTTATCTGTTTTAAATAAATGAGAAAGAGCCATTTTTTACAGACATGCATTTCTTTTGTTTGCATCTTCTTTGCCTTGCTCAGATATGAAATGTGCATTCTTCTTAGACAGTGTTATGAAATTTTCACTGTTTCTTTACAAACGAATTGGGCTTATTTTTCTGGAGTCTGCATTGGAATTTAATAAGCGAGTGTAACTAAAGATTTAACTGTGTTTTATTAAGTTTATTGTGTGGCTTTTATTGTTGTCATGAAAATATACTTGACACTCATTTAATATATAATTCACTCACTTTTTCTGAGATGTTGATGCCTTACGTGGTTAGAGTGATGGAGCTGTGCAGCTGTCTGATTATTTTGCATCTCTTTTAATTATACCCAAGTGTCCTTTGTTGCTTTTTTTATTGGTTGTCTGTTTTACTTTTGAATGTGATTGGTCATTATTTAAGTATTTATTTTATTTTGTGGTCTGACCTCATTAGGTAGAAACTAGATTTAAGTTAATATATATTCAGATGCTTGTTGTTAATTTATATAATACATTTATAATAAAAAGGTATTTTTTTTGCAGAATCTAATAATTACTTGATAAACAATACACTGTCAATATCTTGGCAATTTGAAAATTATTTACTGTTTATCCGTTATTTTTTTAAATTCTATTTTTTGTAATTGGTGTTCTTCGCATGAAATTTTGTACGTAAATATTTTTGGAGTCAATTTCATTGTATTTCATGAAGGACGTTTAGAAAGTTTATATTTTTGCAGCTGGTGTTTTGGCAACAATATATTTGTGGCACAGTGTTTTCCTGACCAATGCAGTTACATACAAAAATAAAAGAACATTCTTGTCACATAACATTGAAGAATTTGCTGAAATGCTTTATTGTAAATGGTAATATGCCACATTGCCCAATTTATGTGACCTATTTCAAAATAATTGATTATCTTTCTCTAAGGTTTTGAATCTCATTAACAATACTGGTGGAGATGAGAAAACGAATTTGGAGTATGATTATTGATGAAAGGAAGAAAAATCAATCAGATGATGTATTAAGCAATATTAGCTACAGATATGTTATCAGCTCAAGAAGATGAAATTGGGTATGGAGTTATTGTTAGGCATCTAACACTGAGCTTGTTCTATGAACTGGTGAGGTAGCTAGATGTGAGAACTGTAGAGAAGGTACAAGGGTGTACTAGATGAAAGAGTAAATGTACAAGTCAGAGACAGCGGGGGGAAGCACCCCTTACAATGCAGGTCAAACCACGCTGTGCTTTAACATCGCGGTCCAAACCACAAATGTGTTGGTACAGTGCATTCCTTTACCACGCAAGTCATTACAACAAATTGCCTTAAGGAAAGTGTTGTTGGACTGAGGTTGGACTTGAAGTCCAACACTTTCCAAATGTTTCCAGACTGGAGTTGGAATAATAAAATACTATTTCAAAGTCCAGTGATTTCCCTGGCAAGTTGTGCATTGACTTACGTGGAAAATTAATGCATTGAAAAAACACATTTGTGGTTCAGACTGTATTGTTAAGGCATGCATGGTAAATGCATGCATAGATCCAACATAAAACTGGACAGAGCATGTGATAAGAAAAAGGTTGTGATTGGTAAAAGAAAAGTATAGTATGTACTGGAAGTTGATAGAGAAGTAGTAGCATGACATAGGAGAAAGAACACTGACAGCCAGCAGTAGATGGAATGAGGTGTTTGGGTTGTTTATGCAATGCTTTGAAGTCATAATACAAGGTCATTAGTATGCAAATTTAAGAATTAGTGCAAAGATTAAGGGCCATATGTACGAACACTTTTTCCCATAGACACAGAATGGGTAAAAACCTTTACTACATCTGGCCCCAACTGATTAGCAGCAACAGAAAACCCATCACTGGCCAACCTCCGGCTGCCCTTGGCCTTCCACCATCCACAAGTTGTTGAACTTAGGGCTTGCACTGACCCCTTGCCACAGATCATCCTCCCCATCACACACGGCCTTCAGATAGACATCAACCCTGCTCTTCTATTTTTAGTTGCTTTCTCAATTCCAAGGGACTTTCACAGGAGCAAGGATGAAACACTAATTCCTACTGGAGTCCCACAGAAGTACAAGGGCCTCTGCAGGCTCCTGCTGGATAACAGCAGCCCAAAAAGAAAAGAAAAGAAAATGTTTGTTTTAAATTGACCCTGGGAGGTTCTTCTTAGACCAACATGAAAGGTCCATTGGGTTAGGGTACCCCTAACCTTCCCCCTGATGCCTTATTTTCATTTTCATTTTCAGAATACGAGGACTGAGTCCTACAATAATGGTGGTGGCATAATTTATTGTTATGTTGCAGCCAGCCAATCAGAGGACAAGCTCCCACGGGTCTCGCTGGAGCCTCTCACTCCAGCTGGATTGAGGCAGCCAAAGAGAAAAAAAAGCACCATCAGACATTCGGAAGGCTCTATGTTTTGAAGTTGTGTTTCCACAGGACTCCCATGAGACACTTGCAGACCCAACTGTCCAGACATACATATATTTTGAGCCTTCATATTTCAAAAGCTACAGATTTGACTTACACCAAATCACAAAAGCAAGCTTTCAGTGTAAAGATCTAGATTTCTGTCAAAGTTGGTGTAATTCCATTCAGCTAATTTTGTGAACTGCTGTTTAAAAAAATCCCTATGGAAATTACATGTCGCAATTGTGTTTTAGGACTCCTCTTTTTTTGGCTGTCGCTTCTCTAATCATCATGAAACTTTTCAGGAAGGAGGTGAGGTGGATAAACTTTTTTTAAAAAGTTTCAGGGAGATTCGTCAAACAGCGGCAAAGTTATTTACAATCTAAAAAATCAATGTCCTATGATTAAGAGGTAATGGCTATAACTACACAATGGCAATATACATTCACGCTTGATGGACCTGCACAAAATGTACGATGAATGACCCAAAGTGGAAAGTTTGGTGCAGATTCATTGAATGGCAGAAGAGTTAATCAGAAAACAAAAAAATGACTTTAACATGAAAGCTCTGACATAACCATAACTATACTGGTTCTGTGTAGTAATAGTAATTGGAGTTCTTTTACAAAATGAAACAGTATAAAAACCCATATTTCATAGAGACTCATGAAAAATGGCTAATATTTCTCATGTCCCTGTGAAATATGCAGCTTTCATCACTAGATTGACAGCCGCAAACTCATCAGAGCTTTAACATTGTTAGGTCCCCATTGCATGTGGACTCCTAATACTACTGCGGGTGAAAAAATAACTTTTCTCTCAAGACACAGGAGTATATGGGTAATTGGATTACCATGTGTAGTAATGGCCAATTGATTTTCCAGGACAAATCATTCAGTTCAAACTTGGAGTACTTTTTCACCCACAAAATGTCTGGATTTACAGGTACACATGTAGAAGCAGGTTCATTATTACCCATTTCCTCATGCTATGACAGTCCAGGGACTTATTGTGAGTTTGTTTATAATCTCCCAGTAGTACTGTAACTTGGTGTTATACCTACCTCTGTATTGACAAATCACAGTGCAGTATTAGCATCCCACAAATACTGTTGGACTTTGGCCACTTGTAATGAGGGTCTTAGTATTTTTACTTATATATTTGGTTTTCGCTTTCAAATTATTAACTGTCTTTTAAAGGTAGTTCTCCGATCAGTATAAAGTTGCTAAGCTATTCTAGTTACTGGTTAGTTAGCTACGTCTAGTGACCCCACTGTGGGGATATGTGTTTGCCTTCATGGTGACAGCTGTCAATCCCAAACAGTCCACTTATCCTTTCACTATTCTGCAATCCATAAAAGAGAATTCTTTCTCAGATATCAAGTTTTAAAAAGTGTGCTACCAAAATATTTCAGCTTTATTATCAACTATCAAAATATCACAATGGTAAGTCTATAGCAGCAGGTGCAGATTTACTGTTCCTAACTCTACATCTACGTAACTTGAAGATACATATTGTTATGGTACTTATGTGATGTTAGGTACAGTTAAACCATACTTACCTACATATATCTACCCTCAGGCTATTTTAATCGTCAATTTTTAGGGTACGTTATTGTGGTTGCCAAATATTTAAATTATATTCTGATAGTAAGCCATTAAGGGAGTACCTTAAAGTTGGTAATAATTATCATTTGTTCTCTGTCAGTAGAACCAGCAGTTTTCTTCTAGGTGAACTGCCTGCTTTTAGGCGCATTCTACACAAACATTGTAAACTTCATCACCTCATTCATACAATGAGAAGCTTTCTTTCTTAACCCAATTTTTGTACCATTTATTTTTGTTTATTTATTTATGTTTCTTTTAATTAACCATTCTTTGTAGCACAACAGAGCAGCAAACCATTCTTTGTAGCACACCAGATCAGCGAACCATTCTTTGTAGCACACTAGACCAGCGAACCATTCTTTGTAACACACTAGACCAGCGTTGTCTGCATGATATACAGTTAAACATCCAATGAAGAAGATCCATTAGCTTTTCAGGACTGAAATATCTTTCTACTTAGGACTGCAAGTGAACTCTGTTTCTACTCACTGTTAACATAATCTTCCCTAAAGTCATTATCCCATAAAGGGTTTTTCTCAGCCTCAGTCTCATCTGGTACGGGAGCCTTTTGTGTGGCCTTGAGTTATGGGAAGCCGTTCATATCAAATTTACAGCTCCCTATATAGGACACCTCCTGGAATGCATAGCGTGTTGCAAAATGAATATGACACACACCAGAATTAATGTACTATGTGTCAAAATAAATATGATACCTGGCAGATTGAATCAGACTTGAACCAAAACAAATATGAAATCAGGCAAAGTGAATATGCTACTTAGTGATTATTATAAATAACTCATACTCAGAATTGAATAAGAGATATACTGAAATATATATCAATCATACTGAAATAAATATGGCCCTCACAGTAAATAATAAAGCAATCACTGAAACACATACAATATGTGTCAAAAGGAATGAGACATTTCTTGAAAGGACTGACAAATGCCAAGAGGAATATGACACACATTGGAATGTATATGACAGCTTGAAATTAATATAAGGTACTGAAATGAAAATTAATTATTCTGTATGGAATATAATGTGCAATGAACATTACATTTATAAAAAAAATTAATATGGTTTGCATTGAAAGTAATGATACACATTGACATGATTATAATATGTGGTACAATTGGTATGAGTCATGTTAAAATCAATATCATGCGTTAATATGAATGAGACATCTATTGAAAGGAATATGACACATGCTAAGATGAATATGACATGAAATTAATATGAACCCTTTTGAAATTAATTTAACATGCCTTAAACTGAATATGACCAATGCTGACATTAAAATGAAACTAGTCCAAATGAATGTTATGCTTTGAAATCAATATGATACACAGCAACATGAATATTGCATATATTGAAATGTATTTGACCTATGTTGAAATGGATATGACCCATATTAAAATTATAATGTCAGGTGTTAAGATGAATATTACATCCACTGACACAAATATGCTATTCATTTAAACAGTATGACACATGTTAAGATTTATATGAACCATTTTCAAATGAATATGATATCTGATGTAGTTGATTTGACCCATATCAAAATTAATATGACATTCATTAAAATTAATATGAGAGTTATTGAAATGGATATGAAACTATATGAGATAATTATAGCATACTTTGAAATGAATAAAGCACATATCGAAATAAACACAAGCCATGTGTAAATTAAAATGCTCACTGTTTAAATATGGCTTGCCTTGAATCGATGTTGATTTGCTTTAAAATTAACAATACATATTGAACTTAATATTACATATTCTCAAACGATATGGTATGAACACAAATTAATTAACTAAAATAAATATATGTTTTCGACTATGTGCTGCATTTAGTTTTTGCCGGCTTTTGGACCCTGAGTACTTTACCACTGCTGACCAGTGCTAAAGTGCAAGTGCTCTCTGTCTAAATTGACCTGATGATTGGTTTATCCATGATTGGCATAGTTGTTTTAACCGTAAGTCCCTAGTATAGTGCAACATGTGTGCTCAGGACCTGGTAATCAAATGCTACTATTGGCCTTGCAGCACTGATTGTGCCACCCACATGAGTAGCCCTGTCAACATGTTTCAGACCTGCTACTGCAGTGTCTGTGCCTGCAGTTGTAAACTGCTATTTCAACCTGGCAAGTGCACCCACTTGTCAGGCCCAAAGCTTCCCTTTTACTACATGTAAGGTACCCCTAAGGTAGGCCCAAGGCAGCCCCATGGGCAGGGTGCAGTGTATTTAAAAGGTAGGACATATACTGGGGTATTTTACATATCCTGATAATGAAATACTGCTGAAGGAATGTACCATCTTCCTTGGCATGTTACCCCCATTTGTACCTGTATGTCAGTATGTTTTTGCCTGTCTCACTGGGATCCTGCTGGTCAGGACCCCAGTGCTCATAGTTTATGGCCTAATGTGTGTGTCTATATAGTGCTTGACTGTGTCACTGAGGCTCTGCTAACCAGAACCTCTGTGCTTATGCTCTCTCTGCTTTTACATTTGTCACTGTAGGCTAGTGACTTCATTTACCAATTTCAATTGGCACACTGGACCCCCCTAATAAGTCCCTAGTATATAGTACCTAGATAGCCAGGGCATTGGGGTTCCAGGAGATCCATATGGGCTGAAGCATTTCTTTTGCCACCCATAGGGAGCTCAGACAAACTCTTGAACAGGCCTGCCATTCACTGCACTTAAGTAACTTATAAGTCACCAATATGTCTCACCCTCACTTGCTGAAGGTTAGGTGCAAAGTTACTAAGTGTGAGGGAACCCTTGCAATAGCAAAGATTCCCCCACATAGTTCAGGGCCATTTCCCGGGACTTTGTGAGTGCGGGGACGCCATTACACAGGTGCACTACATATAGGTCAATACCTATATGCAGCTTCACAATGGTAACTCCAAATATGGCCATGTAACATGTCTAAGATCATGGAATTGTCCCTCCATTCCAAATCTGGTATTGGGGAGCCAATTCCATGCATCCTGGGGGTTCCAGCATTGCCAAACCAGCTCTCTGAGACTTGCCCTGCAGCCACAGCTGCTGCCATCTCACAGACAGGGTTCTGCCCTCCTGGGGTCTGAGCAGCTCAGTCCCAGGAAGGCAGAACAAAGCATTTCCTCTGAGAGCATGGTTTTACACCCTCTCCCTTTTGAAATAGATGTTACAGGCTGTGGAGGGGTAGCCTCCCCAAGCCTCTGGAAAAGCCTTGAAGGGCACAGATGGTGCCCTCCTTGCATAAACCAGTCTACATCGGTTCAGGGACCCCTTGTCCCCTGCTCTGGTGCGAAACTGAACAAAGGAAAAGGAGTGACCACTACCCTGTCCATCAACACCCCAGAGCTGGTGCCCAGAGCTCCTCGAGTGTGTCCCAGACTTCAGCCATCTTGCTTTGCAAGGTGTGGGGGCACTCTGGAGGGCTCTGAGTATCCAGTGCCAGCAGGTGACATCAGAGACCCCTCCTGATACCTGATGAGGTAGTCAATCCCCCTCTAAGGGCTATTTATGGTTTCTCCTCTTGGTTCTCTTCAGATTCTGCTTGCAAGTGTTCTTCGTCAATCCTATGCAACTAGTACTGCACCCTCTGACCTCGGATCAACCGCAGCCTGCTCCAGGAACTGCTGTAACAGCAACAAAGTATCCACAAGGGATACTTTTCTTCTGCAACTTCAGCTCCAGCCAGCAACTGCAACAATTTCCACGGTGTGCACGCTCTGGGCAACTTCCTGTCTTCATCCTGCACAAGGACTGAAGAAATCTCCCGTGGGATGACAGAGTCACTCCCCTGCTCACGCAAGCACCTTCCAAGACGCCAACCGGTACTCTTGGACTCCTCTCACAGCGACGAGCGTGCTCCTAAGGACACCGAGGGTGGACCCCATCGACATAGGCTGTCCTGAGGTCCTGCTGATGCAATTTGGAGGAGGTAAGACCTTGCCTTCCCTGAGAGTGATGGTACCCCTGTGTACTGCGTCTTCCTTATCTCCTGAGGCCTCTGTGCACTATTTGCAGAATTCCTTCATGCACAGCCTGGCACAGGTCCCCAGCACTCCATCCTGTGATGCTCAACTCGCTGAGTTGTTCTCTTTGTAGGTTAGAAACATATGTTTAAAGGAGTGTTTTGTGGTACAAGTACATACCACCGAAACCTACTCTGAAGTGACATGAGTCTGCATTTGCTAGGCCACATGTCCACACATACACAGGGAAGATACTTTCCGTGCCTACCATGCCAGCCCTTTCATTGTCACTCAAGTGTGAGGGTGAAGTCTGTACTATGATAGTTGCCTGTAGGGACTGTATGCATTGAGTCAGTGTTGCAGAATGTAAATGTGTTTGTCCAGTCAGGCCTAACGAGTTTACCCTTCAGAAACCACATTGCTGTGTGGTGTTTCATTGTGGCACACATCACAGTACATGTTGCTGGGGCATCGAATACCTGATGTCTTTAGGCTTGCTTAGTCATTGTAGGCCTTGAGCAGGGTAGTGGGTTAGTCTGCAGATGAATCCAAAAGTGTGTAGTCATGTCCCTGTACTTATTGGCATGTGCTTCACACTTGGGGTGTGTTGACAAATTCCCCATTTTATGCTTGGTGTTTCTGACGTGTGTGACACAACCATTTGAGCAAAAACTTGTGTTTGTAATCGCTTGATTTGTCTCTTGCATCCATATAGGTAAACACCCATCGAAAGAAGGAGATTTGGAGAGCCATCGACCAGGATGTGCAGACCAGGCGTTTCATAGCCGGCAAAGTGCCCACTGTTGCAAGAGGTGGAAGGACTTGAGGTGCTGGGCCAGAAGATCTCAGAGATTCAGATAGGGCTGTCCTCCCAACGTGAGCGGGCACACCTCGAAGCATGATCCTCCTAGGGGCCCGCATTCTGGCATTAGCAGACCCGGGCCTTGATGGGCATTTGCAGGGAGCACAGCAACCACAATGAGTACAGGACATATTACTGCCTGTCACACAGCCAAGTTAATGTGTTAGGTTAGACATCTCCTCCTGATGACTGGGTATGGACCATGTGTGACACACAAGATGAGTAACTGTTTGTGTAGATATGTAATTTGGTGCATATTGATGTGCCTTGCCTAGTAGCCCCGGGACCTAGATCACAACTGAGTACAATCCACAAAACAATTGCTCTACAAAGACAACACATTGCTTTGTACAGTGATCAATCAAGGAAGGTTTGTTGTTGTGTGGGTCTAAATTCTACGTAACAGACCACTACTCCTCAGTGTTACAGTCCAAAGAAAAAGAAGTGATGGATCACTGTCCTCAGCCATGTGTCTGGTTAAGTGAGTAAATGGGCATATGCTCCCAAGAGGCCACTTGTTTTCAGTATGTGATGAGTACTGTGCCTCACTACTGCCTGACATGTGAAGGTGGCATCACACATGTGACAGAGCATACATTGTTCTTTGGGTATAGCTACAGATCAAAACTTCCCCTTGGTAAGTGGGGAATATCCATTGACATGATTTATGTCTCTGTTTCACTGTTGCCAAAATTCATGTTAGCATATGTCCCATTCTCTTTTGACAAAATGTGTACACTGCTGTTTCATGCTTCGTCTACCTGTGTTCACAGGAAGATTTCTGTATTCCCTCACATATAGTTGCATGCCAACGTGTCTTTGGAATTGGACATATGTAATGGGGCTACATTTTATGTGGTGCCACAGACAGGAGTGTGTCACCATTGATTGTTGCCTCCCACATACTCTCACCCGTCATTGCATGTCATTTGGCATGTACAACTTCAGTAGCAATGAGAGATCCGACATGTAGGGCTAGAGTTTTTACATACAATGCCCATTTCCATGCCATTGATGTGGCATCAAGGGACAAAGTGCACTGCACATGTTAAATGGGAAAGATGTGTTGCCTCACTGTTGGCACACATCATGGAGTGACTTACAGTTTTGTTGGAATCACATGTGGTTGGGTAGAACCATTCATCCACTGACATCTGGGTTTGCAGGACCAAAATGGAGACAGTGATGTAGCTTCCCATTGGGCAACATGTCCAGGGCCTTCTACAAGTTCTTGTAAATCCCTGGGCCTCTCCAATATGCAAAGAACGAATGGCTTCTACTGATGCAATCAAAGTTTGTCATTGCAAGGGGTGCCATATAGTAGTGGTGATTTTCTTTTCTGGGGGCTAGCTGTTTCATTGTGTTATGTATTTTAGCAACATATCTCCCTGTCAATTTGCACATTTTGACTACAGTGTACATTTCCATGCCAAATATGTAGTATATCTGATCAACATTAGTACTACCTCTATGACTCAATTAGGACAATTTACACATGGTGAAGTGTGCATTGTTGACATGTTTCCAGTGTGACGTGAGCATTTTCATGTCACCTTCTTCAGGATACTGTACTGCTGTCAGCAACATGGCAGGATTTGGAGCATCATTTCTTATTGTTGTGTTATTGAGTATGTGACAAATAGATGTTTGCATGACCTTGTGTGGGATCTGTTGGAATGAACTTGGCGATGGCCTACTATTGTAAGACAACAGGTAACAGGTATGCTCCATGAGGCCACGCATTGAAGGTGATATGGTCTTCTACTTGTTCAATGGTTATTATGATTGCACAACTTCACCAATGCAATTGGAGATCTGAGACCTGATTTTTCTGTGGGCAACTGTTGACAGTTCATATGACATACATGCATATGTATGATTCATGTAGGAGCCACCTTGAAGTAGTTTGTTGCTGGGGCCTACTTGACATCATGGTACTGTTTGTAAATCGCAGCTTTTGTTCAGGTGTGATCAGGAACATGTGGAGACCCTTTTCCTCTTTGTATTTGGAGCATCAACCCAGGCAAGTGAAGGAGACAGGGCGAAACCAAGTGGGGAAGCATCTGGCCACGGTACCTCCAGTCATGACACCACAGACACGGAGGGACCCAGTGGCCTGGAAGATGAGGGGAGTGCCAACGACGACACAGGATCAACCTCGTCATCTTTAGATTCTACCTCCAGTGGCCACTCCCTAGTGGTGGGGGACCCATCAAGACCTGTTCCTGTACCATCCTTGTCTGCTACCCCCAGTACTAGCACCACCCTTCCTCTTTGCTCCCCACCCAGTTGGCCATGCCCACTCACCTAAGAGGGTGGGGGTCTCCTTTGCCCTAGGTACCTCAGTGCCAGCCCCTGTTACTCCTGCTGCCCTGAGTGAGAAGGCTATTGACCTCCTGAGGAGTATCAGGAGGTCAATAGCCTTCTGTGGGGATGACTGCCATTGTGAATACCATCCAGGAGTTGGAAAGCCAACTTCAGACAAATGGTTTCCTCAAAGACATTCATAGCGACATGTCAATCAATCAGTCAATCAATCAGGAATTTGTAAAGCACACTACTCACCCGTGAGGGTCTCAAGGCACTGAGGAGGGGGGAGGAGAAAGGGGGAGTATTCCTACTGCTCAAACAGCCAGGTCTTGAGAAGTTTCCTGAAGGTAAGGAGGTCTTTGGTCTGGCGCAGGTGGGTTGGAAGAGTGTTCCAGGTTTTGGGCGCAAGGTGCGAGAATGATCTACCGCTGGCTGTAGTTCTGTGGATGCATGGGAGGCTGCTTTCGAGGGCGAGGTCGGCGGAGCGGAGATGCCGGGTCGGGGTGTAGAAGGAGAGCCGTCTGTTGAGGTATTCTGGTTGGCTGTTGTGCAGTGCTTTGTGAGCGTGGGTGAGAAGTTTGAAGGTGATTCTTTTGTTGACTGGGAGCCAGTGCAGGTTTCTGAGGTGGTCTGTGATGTGGCAGTGGTGGGGGATGTCCAAGATGAGGCGTGCAGAGGCGTTCTGGATGCAGTGCAGCCTCTTCTGGAGTTTGGCCGTGGTTCCTGTGTAGAGGGCATTGCCGTAGTCCAGTTTGCTGCTTATGAGGGCTTGGGTGGCTGTTCTTCTGGTTTCAGTGGGTATCCATTTGTAGATCTTTCGGAGCATGTGGAGGGTGTTGAAGCAGGAGGAGGAGATGGCATTGACTTGTTGGGTCATGGATAATGGGGAGTCCAAGATGAATCCTAGGTTGCGTGCTTTGTCGGTGGGAGTCGGAGCGGCCCCGAGAGTGGCAGGCCACCAGGAGTCATCCCATGCAGAGGGGGTGAAGCCGAAGATGAGAACTTCTGTCTTGTCGGAATTGAGTTTGAGGCATCCATTCGGCGATGGCCTTCATTCCTTCATGGAGGTTGGTCTTGGCAGAGTCTTTGGTGAGGGATAGGATCAGCTGGGTGTCGTCGGCATATGAGATGATGTTGAGGTTGTGGGATTGGATGATGTTAGCAAGCAGGGCCATGTAGATGTTGAAGAGGGTCGGGCTGAGGGACGAACCCTGGGGTACGGCGCAGATGATTTTGGTGGCCTTCGAGCGGAATGGGGGAGGCGGACTCCCTGGGTTCTGCCGGTAAGAAAGGAGGTGACCCAGTCCAGGGCTCTGTCACAGATTCCTGCATTGCTGAGGCGTGAGTGTAGGGTGTGGTGGCAGATGGTGTCGAACGCGGCAGAGAGGTCCAGGAGGATGAGGGCCGCAGTTTCACCTTTGTCCAGTATGGCTCTGATGTCGTCGGGGGTGGTGATGAGGGCGATTTCGGTACTGTGGTTGCTGCGGAATCCGGATTGGGAAGGGTCCAGGGTGCAGTTTTCCTCGAGGAAGCGGCTTAAGTTCACACATAAGCTTTATTCGGCCAACAGACCATCAAAGCAACACAATACAGTACGATATAAATATAAGTAAACATCATAATATCATAGAAAAATTTAAAAGAAGTAAAATCCATGTTTGCCCGACTAGCAACAATTTCAAATCATTGTAAATTAAAAATACGTATGCGCCATGCCATTACTAAAAACTTACTTACTGCATAAATTGTCAAATTTGAATTATGGCTTTTTAAAATCCTCAAAGCTAAAAAGCATTTCCTTAAGTTCAATTCCCGACAGATTTTGTGAATCCATTTAAACCTTGGGGTTGTGTAAGCGGGACAGAAAAACATAAAATGTTCTACTGTTTCGGAAGAAGTGCCACATACAGGACAAATATCAGAGCTTAACTTAGGTCCCCATCTGCTCGTCAAGGCCTTCAGAGGTAAGGTTCCGAATTGAAATCTGGCATACAAGCTTTTGCCTAGTAAGTCAGGTATTATATCTAAATATATTTCGAACTCTGGGTACCATTTAAAGTCAATAAACAAATTAGTTAAATGGCCATTCGATTTTTGAGAAATGTAATTATTGCGTATGTGGGACCAGTAAGCTCCTTTCAGTACTTTTACATGGGACTTCATGAGTTGCTGGGGATTCTCCCAAAAGCTCCTCAATCCCAGCGTGCAAAACCAGCCGGATACATATTTGATCCATGGGATTGACGTAGAATTAGGGCTTTTTAACAATTCTAATAGAGAAAACTTATATATGGCCAGTTCGGGAACTACCCAAAGCCTCACCCAATATACTAGAGGCCGTAAGATAATTAAATCAGCTATTCGTTTAAACCCTAGGTCTAAAAATAGGGGGGTTAATGGGGTACTAATAGGGCAAGCACACAAAGCCCGTGCAAAGCTATTCTCAGTTTTGGTTATCCTACTACTATCTGCCATGCCCCAAATCTCTGCGCCGTAAACAGCAGCACCCTGTGCCTTAGCCACATAAATCTTTACTGCTGGAGACCCAACTTTAGCGATCGTATTCCTATAGAGGCGCAATATGGATGCTGCCCGATGTTGCAAAAGCCCAGCACTCTTGCCAACTTGTTCCTCCCAAAGGAGTGAATCTGTAAGTCTCACACCCAAGTAGTCAATGGAGCTAACCTTGTCCAAAATAGCTCCATCTAACCTAATAGTACATTTCTTACGAGTGCCAGAGTGAAGCACCATCAATTTCGTTTTCTTCAAGTTCAGCTCTAAACCAAAATTCCAGCAGAATGATTTAAATCTGTCCACAAGAATTTGCAACCCCATAGGGGTTTTTGAAATCAATAGAGAGTCATCCGCAAAAAGGAGAATTGGGATTTTCTGATTTACTAGTGTGGGAGCATCATTCTGGCATGTCATTAGTTCTTCGACCACCTCGTTGATGAATAAAGAAAACAGAAGTGGTGCAAGCACACATCCCTGACGGACACCTCTTTTAATGGGAAATTTTTTAGTCAATTCACCTTGATTGCCCCATCTTACTTGCGCGTATGTGCCTTCGTGCATGCGTTTTAATAGATGGATAATATCGGGTGGTGCCCCTATTTTGTGTAACACTCCCCAAAGCTTATCTCTTGGGACCAAATCAAAAGCAGAACGTAGGTCAACAAAAATAACGTATAGAGTTTGCTTTGCCAAGACTACATATTTCCAGTGTAGCACAGTCAACCTAAAAGCCTGGTCAACCGTGCTAACTCTAGAGCGGAACCCTGCCTGGAGCGGTGAAAGGATCTGCTGCTCCGACACCCAGTTCGATAGTCTAACTAGCAACTGTTTGGCAAAGATTTTTTGTAAATTGACGATTAAACTGACCGGTCTGTAATTGATTGGAAGATTTACATTACCCTTTTGATAAATTGGGATAATTTCTGCACCCTTCCACGTCTCAGGGATCTGTCCTCCTTTTGTGATTTTATTTGACAGTAGATTAATATACCAGGTCCATATAGATGACTCTGATTTATAAAGGTCGCCTGGAATTTTATCGGGACCTGGGGCTTTACCTGACTTTAAAGAGTTGATAGCCTCTGCAGTTTCTTCTAAGGAGAAACAAATATAACTCTCAGAGTTATATGGATTCCCATCAGGTGGAGAAGTGGCAAGGTTAGCATTTTGTAAAATTAGAGGGTCTAATCCCACTTTATCACAGTCAACAGCCCCAGTGGAGATAGTTCCTTCATACAAGAGAGAGAAGTGCTCCACCCAGGTTCTGGGTTGAATGTGGTTCCTTAGATTAGACCTACCCCCTCTCTCGTGCTTCGTCAGCAGTTCCCAGAAAAGCGTATTGTTGTTTGCTTTTGTAGCATCTAACAAATCCTGCCAAATAACATCTTCCCAGGTTTTCTTTGATTGTAAAATTGTCTTTTTATACATACATCTTGCTTGTTTTTTCGCCCCCGTGAACCCAGCCTTTATGGCTTTTCTTAGCTCGGTTTTAGCCCTCATACATGCATCATTGAACCATCTACTGTTAGATGAACCCCTGTGTTTCCGGCTTACCAAGGCTGCCTTTTTGTAAAAAACACTTTGAAGTTTGACCATCATATCTTCGTGGATATCAAGAAGTGGGATAGCTTCCGGCTCAAGGTCTTCGTAAGCTGACAGATTATCTAAGAACACTTGATAAATCTTACGTAGCAGATAGGGGTTTGACATGACTTTGGGCCACCTCACCTTCGTATTAGCATTATTTAAAATAGGGGGAGGGACTATTGATGTTTGCGTATTCGAGGTTCTACCAAAGATATTCCCAGAAAGGGTAAGCAGCAGTGGGAAGTGATCACTCTCACATCTTGAATCTACCCTCATGTCAATCAACAGTGGCCAAAGACGCACATCCACCAAAAAAAATTAGAACATTGGAAGTTGCCAGCTCCATTGAAAACAATGGAGTGCTGCGGGCTTTTACTGGCCGGTAAAAGCCCGCAGCTAAAAGCCCGCAGCTGCCAACATTCCAATGGGCTTTGTTCACAGCAGCAGCTGTGAACAAAGCCTCACGGAGCCCGAGGGGATTCTAATCCCCTCGGGCTCCGTGAGCAATTTGTTTTTTTTAAGAGAACATTCTGCCCTGAGTGGCAGAATGTTCTAATAGCCTTAGAACCCGCCGTAGCGGGCTCTACCGGCTATTAAAGGCCCTTTCCCTTGTAAAATGCCCTCGCCTTCGGTTCGGGCATTTAACTCGGGAGCGGGCCTTTAATAGCCGGTAGAGCCCGCTACGGCGGGTTCTAAGGCTATAATCAATTACACTGGCCACAGAACCTCGTAGAAATCTCGGTGCAAGGTTTAAATCAGAAGGAGTTCGACCATTGCAGGCCCTTAGGCCAAACTTTAAGCATAATGTAGCGAGCTGTGCTGCGACACGAGAGTGTGGAGGATAACTATCACCGTCCAATTGTGCAATCCCCCATAATTCGTCCTCTTCCACAGTTAAGTCACTAAGAAATGCCGAGGGTTCAAAAGTGCAATTTACATCCCCTGCGATAATTAAATAGGAATTAGTTTGTATCGTGTCTAAAAAGTCAGAGAGTAGAGTTAAAATATGTGATTCTGTACCACGTGCAACAGAACGGGCATAAACATTGATAAGAGTTATGTTAAAATTTTGATGAAAAGAAATTTGTAAGCCCATCAAGTCGGGACAATCAAATTCTAAAACCTTATAGTCACATTGGAGCTTTGAATTTAAAAGAATTAAAAGTCCCCCTTTCGCTTGACCAGGTGCTTTCTCTGATGGCTGTGCAGGGATATTAAAGGAGAGAAACCCATCCATACTTGATTGGCCCTCAACCCAGGTTTCTTGGAAAAGACACACATCTTGTGACTTGATGTAGGCAACCCAGTCCACATCATCCAGTTTCCTAGCAAGGCAGCAAGATTCCAAGTCATAAGCGGCTTAGTTGTCTGTTGACAGCATTCTCTATGAATTTTGCCAGGAAGTGGAGCAGGGCGATAGGCCGGGAGTTCTTGAGGTCCTTTCGGTCCACCTTGGATTTTTTGAGGAGGGCGTTGATCTCGGCATTTTTCCAGCTCTCCGGGAAGGTGGCAGATTTGAAGGAGCTGTTGATGATCTTCCGTAGTTGGGGTGCAATGACAGGGCTTGCTTTGTTGAGGATGTGGTGAGTGCAGGGGTCATATGGAGAGCCGGAGTGGATGGTGTTCATGATTTCGATGGTGTCTGGCCTACAGAAATCTTTTCAGGCTCTGGCCTCCTCAATGATGACAGCAATCTATCCCCAATCCTCCCTCCCACATCCTCTCTCTTCCCTATCCAAATTCCCTATTCCCCTTCTTGTCCTAAGCACACAGACACATCCGCATGCACCAACCTCAACACACACAAGCAGCACACAGCAACACAAACTCTACCAGGCACACTGGCATGCAGGCACTCAGCATTCACCCACAGACACCACATCAGCTACCATTTCAACAGACACTCTCAATGACCCACACACCACATCCACCATTCCCACAGACACCACCACAACACCCAGTGACACATCCATCACACCCACCATACACCCAGACAACACCTGTGAGAAAGTAGCCTCATTGTAGCATGGTTACCCCCACTTTTGGCTTGTTTGTGAGTGTATGTCAGTGTGTTTTTACTGTCTCACTGGGATCCTACTAGCCAGGACCCCAGTGCTCATAGTTTGTGGCCTACTGTGTGTGTTGTCATTAGTGCTTAACTGTGTCACTAAAGTTCTACTAACCAGAACTTCAGTGCTTATGCTCTTTCTGCTTCCAAATTAGTCACTATAGTTTAGTGACTTCATACGCCAATTTCTATTGGCACACTGGATCCCCCCTTATAAGTCCCGAGTATATGGTACCTAGGTACCCAGGGCATTGGGGTTCCAGGAGATCCTTATGGTCAGCAGCATTTATTTTGCCACCCATAAGGAGCTCAGACAAACCATTTCACAGGACTGCCATTGCAGCCTGAATAAAATAGTGCACACGCTATTTCACAGCCATTTTCACTGCACATAAGTAATTTATCAGTCACCTATAAGTCTAACCTTCATTTACTGAAGGCTAGGTGCAAAATTACTAAGTGTGAGGGCACCCTTGCACTAGCTAAATCCCCAGACTTCGTGAGTGCGGGGCCACCATTACACACTTGCACTACATATAGGTCAATACCTATATGTAGCTTCACAATGGTAACTCTGAATATGGCCATGTAAGGTGTCTAGGATCATGGAATTGTCCCCCCATTCCAAATCTGGTATTGGTGGGCCAATCCCATGCATCCTGTGGGCTCCATCATGGACCCCCAGTACTGCCAAACCAGCTCTCTGAGACTTGCACTGCAGCTACACCTGCTGCCACCTCACAGACAGGGTTCCGCCCTCCTGGGGTCTGAGAAGCCCAGTCCCAGGAAGGCAGAACAGAGCATTTCCTTTGGGAGGAGGGTGTTACGCCCTCTTCCTTTGGAAATAGGTGTTATAAGTTTGGGAGGGGTAGCCTTACAGAGCCTCTGGAAATGCTTTACAGGGCACAGATGGTGCCCTCCTTGCATATGCCAGTCTACACCAGTTCAGGGACCCCCAGTCCCTGCTCTGGCACGAAACTGGACAATGGGAAGGGGAATGACCACTCCCCTGTCAATCACCACTCCAGGGGTGGTGCCCAGAGCTCCTGCATTGTGTCCCTTTCATTAGCCATCTTGTTTTCCAAGGTGTGGGGACACTCTGGAGATCTCTGAGTGGCCAGTGCCAACAGCTGACATCAGAGACCCCTCCTGATAGGTGCACACCGGGGTAGGTAGCCAATCCCCCTCTCAGGGCTACTTAGGGTCTCTCCTGTGGGTTCCTCTTCAGATTTCGCTTGCAAGCTTCCACCAGAAATCCTCTGCAACTCCAGCTTCATCCTCTGACCTCGGATCAACCTCAGACCGCTCCAGGAACTGCTATAACTGCAACAAAGTATCCAGAAAGGCTACTGCGACTCTACAACTTCAGCTCCAGCCAGCAACTGCAACAGTTTCCATGGTGTGCACACTCTGGGGACTCCCTGTCTTCACCCTGCACCAGAAGGACCGAAGAACTCTCCTGTGGAGTGACAGAGTCACTTCCCTGCTCCAGCAGGCACCTTCTAAGATGACAACAGGTTCTCTGGGACTCCTCTCCTGATGACGAGCATGCTCCTTAGAACACAGGTGGTGGACCCCTTCGACACAGACTGTCCTAAGGTCCAGCTGTCCAAATTTGGAGGAGGTAAGAGCTTGCCTTCCCCGTTTGTGACCGTACCCCTGTGCACCACGTCATCTTCACCTCCTGAGGCCTCTGTGCACTATTTGCAAGAATCCTTCATGCACAGCCTGGCCCAGGTCCCCAGCACTCTATCCAGTGATGCTCAACTCACTGAGTTGTTCTCCGGTGGCATGGGACCTTCTTTTGTAGTGCTGCACCAACCAGAATTTGCACCTTATTTGTCCCCATGTCCTGGGACCTCTGTGGGTGCTGCCTGGTCATCTGTGGGCTCCCTCCAGTGTTGGGAGCTCCCTCTGCCTCCTCAGTCTGAGTTGAGGCCCCCAGGTGCCTTCTGGGTCCAGGCAGCACCATTTTGACACAATCCGTGACATTGCTTGAACCAATGCTTGTTGGACTAATCCAGCGCTACAACTCACCTGCATCCAACATCTCCATGTGGGACATCCTTTGCATCATGCAGGAACCCTCAGCCATCTTCTTTGGTGCTTTTCTGCAGACTTCTTCAAACCTGAGAATCCTCTTTTGCACCATCTTCTAGGTTGGCAGGGGCTCCTGTCCTTCCTGGAATCTTCTGCGACTTCTGGACTTGGTCTCCTCTCTTTACAGGTCTTCAGGTCCAGGAATCCACCATTTGTTTCTTGCAGTCTTGCTTGGTTCCTGCAATAACTCTATTCACGTCTTTTAGTGTGTCCTAAAGAAATTTGCAGTACTTTACTCCTACTTTCCTGGGCTCTGGGGTGGGGTATTTTACCAACCTTTGAGGTTTTCTTACACTCCCAGTGCCCCTCTACACACTACACTTGCCTAGGGGGGAATTAGTGATTCGCATTCCACTTTCTTAGTATATGGTTTGTTTTGCCCCAAGGCCTATTTCTTCCTATTGCATTCTATGGTATTTTCTATTGTTTGCACTAACCTATGACTATTTACTTACCTGATGTTGGTGTCCAGTGTATAGATTGTGTATAATGCTTACCTCCAGAAGGAGTATTGCCTCTAAGATAATTTTGGTCTTGTGTCACTAAAATAAAGTACAGTTATTTTTGGTAACACTGAGTATTGTCTTTTATTGTGTATAAGTACTGTGTAACTATAAGTGGTATTGCAGGAGTTTTGCATGTCTCCTAGTTCAGCCTAAGCTGCTCTGCTATAGCTACCTCTATCAGCCTAAGCTGCTAGAACACTACTACATTTCACCAATAAGGGATAACTGGACCTGGTATAAGGTGTAAGTACCTAAGGTATCTGCTACAAGCCAGGCCAGCCTCCTACAACAGCTCACAACCCACAGCCCCACACACCTCAGTCACCATACCCCCAGACACCACCACAACACCCACAGACACATCCACCACATTTGCTGTAGTTTTTTAATATCTGACTTTATGGGAGGTGTTGGTCACCCAAGACAAGGGTAGATGTTCACTGTATGGACATGTGGGTGTTGATCCAATTGGGGTGTCATTGCATTGTGTTATGTTTGCTAGGGTAAGTATTTCATCTTGTGTTGGCCAATGTCAGCATGTATGGTGTAGATTTGTCCCTTGATATAGATTGCACTTTCGTCTCATGTGCGGGAGCTAGAGTTTTGTTTGTCCACACATGGAGGGTGTTAAATTGTGGTAGCTTCCTTTGGATTGGACTGACCATGTGTCCACTTTGATGTGTGCACCTTACAGCTACATCATCTTGATGTCTGGACCATGCTGTTGCCGTTGTATGTACTTTCTTGACTTGCACTTACACATTTGGCAGCTAGGCATATCACTTGGCTCAAATATTGTTTGTCCCTGAGATACATGAAGGGTCAGTTCCTATGCAAATGCTGTTTTAGGGGTATGTGCAAAGTGAAATGTGTCCATGAATGTTCCTGATGTCGCCATCACTATTATGTAGGTATTGTTTGCATTGTGAGCTTTGGATATTTGTTTCACAACCTATTGTGCATCCCATTGACCTTCCTTTGTGTTGCAATGTGGGTGCTGTGTGGGTCCATCGATGAGCAGCACCTGCGGCAGGACGTGTGTGTGATGGGCTCCATGGCGGCACAGGTCATGTAACACTGCCTGCAGGTGAGTTGCTTCCTTTATGCTTTCCGTTTCCACCTGCTGGGATGTGGTGGTTGGACTGCCACAGTCACGATGGCGGTAGGCAACATCATGTTTCCATCCGAAACACCAGCTTCGTCTGCCTTTTTGGCCTGCCTCGCCACCGCGGTGGTCTGCGCTGCCTGGTGGTGCTGGCAGGACTGCGACAGTCTTTCCTTATGGGACTGCCAGCATCGTAATACTGTGGTCTAACTGCCAAGCAGATGGCGGTCACACCACCGCCATGGTGGTGCACAAACCGCCAAACTCGTAATGTGACCCGTTGAGAATATGTAACATTAATTTCAATATGTAATATTAATTTTAAAGCAAATCCACATAAGTTCAGAGCAAGCCATATTCATTTAAACAGGAGTCATATTCATTTAAACATGGCTTGTGTTAATTTCAATATTTGCCTAATTAATTTCAAAGCATGTTACATTTATCTCACAGTTTCATTTTCATTTCAAAAAGTGTGATATTCATGTTACAGAATGTCATATAACTTTTGATGTGGGCCATATTAATTTTATCAGGTGTCATATTCATTTCAAAGTGGCTCATATTCATCTTAACATGTGTCATATTCCTTTCTATGAATGTCATTCATTTCAATGGATGTCATATTCACCTTAACACCTGTCATAATAATTTTAACACGGGTCATATACATTTCAACATAGGTCATATTAATTTCAAAATATGCAGTATTTAATTTGCTGTGTATCATATCAATTTCAAAGCACAACATATTCATTTTGACAGGTTTCATTTTAATTTCAGCATTGGTCATATTCAGTTTAAGACATGTTGAATTCATTTCGGTGGAGCTCATATTTGTTTCAATGCATGTCATCTTAGCATGTGTCATATTTCTTTCACTGGATGCTTCATTCATATTAACACATCTTAATTTTAACATGAATCATATCCATTGCAACATATACAGTAATCATGACATTGTATATCATATCACTTTCAATGCAAGCCATATTCATTGTGATAAATGTCATGATCATTTTAACGTTACTCGTATTAATTTTAAAACATGTCAAATTTATTTCAATGAGGGTCATATTCATTTCAACGTAGGTCATATTCATTTTAACATGTGTTATATTCTTTTCAATCAATGTTAAGTTTATTTCAATGGATGTCATATTCATATTAACACTTGTCATATTAATTTTAAGATGCAACTTATCAATTTTAACATATATCATATTAATTTGAATATGTATCATATTAGTTTGGATATGTATCATATTAATTTCAAGGCGTGCCATATTCATTTTAACAAATCTCATGTGAATTTCAGTTTCAATGTGCATTGTTTTCTTTTCAGAATATAATATATTCATTTCAATACTATATATTATTTTCAATCGGCCAAATAAATTTTAATGTATGTCATATTTCTCTTGGCATAAGTCAATCATTTCAAGAAATGCCTCATTCTTTTGGGTAAATATTGTATTCATTTCAGTAATTGCTTTATTGTTTACAGTGAGGGCCATATTAATTTCAGTATGATTTATATATATATCAGTATATTTCTTATTCAATTTGGTGTGTGTGTTATTCATATTAATCACTAAGTAGCATATTCATTCTGCCAGGTTTCATATTTGTTTTGGTTCAATTCAGATTCACTCTGCCAGGTATCATAAATATTTTGACACATAGCACATTCATTCTGGTGTGTGTCATATTCATTTTGCAGCACGCTATGCATTTCGGGAGGTGTCCAATATGGGAAGCTGTAATTTTGACATGAACGGCTTCCCATATTGAGTCTTCTCTGTGCATTCTGTGTGCTAATCTACAGTAGCTCATGATGTTCACCCTGTTGATGCTTTGGCACCGTTTCTTATCACCAATTACTTTAGCAACAGTTCGGTTTTAAGTACTACAAAGGGCACACGTGCCAAACAAGCACATTTTTATCATTCATGATAAATCGAATTGCCAGAGGTTTCCCAAAATGAGAAACGTTTTAACTCAATGTAACGCACATAATGTTTTACCTGAAGCATGACTAAAGGCGTAGTTTAGGCAGCAGAATAAAATGTAAAATGAGTAAACAGGATATTCTTCTGTAATAAAAACAACTGGAGAGCTGCTTTGTAATTTGATTGCTTACATGGTCACAGGCTTTACACATCTGTGACAATTTCCTTCAACTTTTCAGTTTATTACTTGCTCGTTAAATTCACATTGAGTCCTTAAAACAAAAATGTTTAAAACAGATGTGGTTGTTAAAATTACACTATGAATTTTATGGCCTGAGGTTTTATGACACTCAAAGAAAGTTTAACCACCAGGGTAAGAAAAAGTACTTTGAACATAGGAATAATAGAAAAGATGTAAATTATGGTTGCAGCAACTCTAGGGGAAAGTTTGTAAATAGCACGTACCTTCCAAAGAGCATTTTTTCCGTCAATTTCTTTTTCATGATTTACCGTCTCAAAGTTATCGTCAGTTTTGAAAAATTATGATTTGTAGCAGGTTCTCCTTACCATGGGGCATTTTATGTTAGAAGCATCCGACAGCATGTAAATTCCTATTTACATGCTCTGCACCCAGGTGTGCAATTATATAGTCTTCCCTGTGCAGTAGAGATCAGGCACACAGGCTATGTATGGGGAACAGACAACCCCGTCATGAACACATAGGGACTTTGGGACAGTTTCACTGTGCCAATATCATTTAGGTCAGTGGAGGAGAGTGGAGTCCCAAAACCTTTGCAATCTTGGCTTGATGGTACTTTTAGCATGTAAGATGTCATGGATCCATCCCTTACCCCTGAGAAAGTTCTCAGGTCTGCTCTTCAAAGGCTGGAGGCTGTTGTGCAAACATATATCACAACCACAGTCACATTATCATCACTTGTAGATCACTGCAACCCATGACATCTAAGCAACATATAAATTACTGATGATTGTCAGACTAGATGTTTTTTTACAATGTTTCTAAAAAAACTGAAATGTTCCCTATCAGTTAGAATGTTGCAGAGACTGGTGTCTAAAAGCTGAAGGATTCCCCAGAGTCCCAATCCTGATAACTTATTGTGAAGCACCAACAAAAAAGTTAAGCATAGTTTTAATTTAAACTCAATAAGTCAAGATCCAATTTTACTTGCTAACAGTTGGAGAGGTGTTACATTGTTTCGGAATATTGGCAACAGCTCTTGCAGTTGGGATCTGAAGCAACTGAGACCTTGGAATTAATTTGTCGGATGTGCCAGTGAACCAATATTTACAACGCCAGCACAATAAGTGGTGCATGGAATTCCTGAATTGATTCCAGCAACTCTTCTAATTACTCTGGCTCCATTTCATTCCATTGCTCCTTAGCTCGTCTGTGCTGTTACAGACAGGAACTAGCCATTCACAAGTCACTCTTAGTATTGTCTTAAAATGCTTAAAATGGAAGGGACAGTCCAAATTGGTAGGTCACTTTCCCTCTAAATAACGTTAACTTAACCCACTTAGAACCAACAAAGAATTGTATCTCTTTAGTTTTCCGTCAATAAGGGATTTATTCTAGCAGAAGCTTCATGTAATATTTGAATGTTCAATGGGTTAGAAGACCCAGGAATTGTCCAACATCTAAAACTCTCTTGGATGCCATAATCCGGCAGGCATGAAGGAGTTCACCATGCCCCCCTCATTTGGTAGACTTTACCATTCTTCAAAGCAAGCCACTGATTAAGACTTTGCTAAAGCCTACTAGATATTCCCAAAAAATAATTGCTTCTTACCTTAGCATTATGGCAACATTATTTCCCTTCCTAGCGCTCCATATCTGTTAACACAGCGACTTCCAGCACTTTACAAAAACCATACATAAAGTGATTCACAGTTGATGTCATATGTAACTTGAACTATTAAATTACAGTAACGTTTAAGCACCCATTCAGCAGTGCGGAATATTGTGCATATGTTTAATGATCAGCGATATAGAATGCACTGCACACATATCCTGGGTAAATTACATATGCCCTACCCTTTGGAATTATCTCTCCCTCAGCAGGCGACTTTATATCTCACACCTTTCGGTAGAACTGAAGACTCTCCGTTTGTGCAGTTACCCCTCTCCACCTTCTACAGGCTCATGCAGGACATGCATCTAATCTGCAAGATTATTTGGTGGTGTTAATTCTCTCAATCCTAGGCCGTCTACTATGCTACTATGACCCTGCGAGACAACTTTTCATTTTTATATGTGCGAAAATCAAGCTAGCATGTGTCACAGGTCCACCTTTGTAGGCTCAACTTGCATCAGTAGCACATAATTCTAGGTTCAAGGTCTATGCTATATAAATTCTCCAATATATTTTGATATGTTTTTGCCAAATCACTCGTGCCTACTGTCTTCTTATTTCCTCTACAACCTACTGGAGAAGTAGTAAGTGGCCTGGATGGGGGAACCTACATATGCAGCTGAGTCTGAAGATGTAGTGGACTAATCCGGCCATTACAGAGATATGTTCTTGCCCTCATCTTTAAATTTAAACAACAGAAGGTGATAAATGTAACACTTGGTAAAGTCTCAGCCACCGGCAATTGCTTAGGCTGCTTTCCAGTCCATTGTTTTCTTGTCGACTATGAACAACAGTGCGTGACTGGCCTATAGGACAATCAGGCAGTGCTTGATGAGCTGGTCTGATAGGGAAGGGCTGGTTCTTTTGGGCTGCTTTGGGGCCTTTTTCATGGTCTGGTGGGCAAACATTAACTGCAAGAAGCACAAATGCACACAGTCTCTGCTTCCTTGCAAAACACCTATACATGTGCCTTAATAATTTCAAAACTGCCCCAATTTGCATATGTTGGTCACTTTTCTAGCTATTTGATTCACTAATGGTGCCAGTTTTATTTTGGTGCTGGTCCTTTTTTTCCCCTGTCCAACTCTAACAACAATCTACTCTGCTAAAAACAACCCAAAAGGCTGATCGAGTTCCCAAATGTGATCACAAACAGCCCCAGACCTGTTTCGGCTTTCTTAGGCTCCATCACAGAAGGGCAGCTTTGCTCCTAAGACACAGTGAACATAAGATTCACATCTGAGCATACCATTCGCTTATAGGGCATTACACTTAAGAAGAAGTAATGGGATGAAAATTCCCAGTTGCTCGCAATCATTCGAGCTTTATTACAGTCTATCAAGTTCTTTGTCCACTGTTCCACTCTAGGCTTGGAGCAACCATGTGCAAATCAGTCTTGGTCCTGCTCTTGTGGGAATAGTCCACTCCGAACTGCCAGACCACATCCATTCCAATGGGAACACAGGCCCCCCAGATCTGTTTCAGCCTTGTTGACCCTCACTGTCACACTTTCAGATCCTGATGTGCCCATTCATACTTCTCGTGTCGGTAAAACAGCAATATTGAGTTAGGCAATGATTAAAAAAAAAAATACTATCATTAGTGCCAATAGTGACATTATTAAACTTTACAGATCTGCCTGTTAGGTTTGCAGGTGCATGTCAGATTTTTTTTTTTTAAATACAAAATGAGAATGTCATGATACACTTTTTAAACGTATTCTTCCTTGGTGCCTACGTGAGTAGGTTTGTTTATATAAATTATTTTTTTGACAGCACCGACGGGAAGCCAGCAGATCCCTCAGTCAACATAGATGTTGACAATGTATCTTTAGTAATGTGATTAAATATCTGCTGGTGCAAGACAGGCATATTTCACCTGAGACAACAAAGAACCTGTCACGGTCATGAATTCCAGTCACTGTCAGGGAGCACTATATTGTAAGATTTAATCCTGAAGTAATTTGTCCTATAGTCCGAGCCATTATTATTTGATGAATTTCGCACTACACAACAGCTCTGTCAAAGGTTGGTTGAAACCGGACAAGGCATGGCAAATTTAGACAAAAAGAAGCCTTTTAGCTCCACACAAGCACACGCCTGAGCAAGTTGGCATGTGCACCTTCATAATTACAAATTAAATACAACCCCTGCGATGACAATATACATAACTTTGAATTAAATGTACAAATGCAGAGTGAATAAAAGCCAAATTGCATGATCAGACATTGTGATGTGGTGCCTTGGGCAGTAATGGAGCAGACAGGCTTTTGCAATACTTTGTAAAATTGGTGATGAATGGTGAGTAGATCGCGAATGATGAATGGGTACTGATTAGAAGATGATTGGTTTACAGGAGGTGAAGGGTGAACACATGGTGAATGGGCGAGGAAGGGTGAATAAAGAGTTGAGTGGATGGATGATGGCTAGTTAATAGATAGCAAATGGTGAACAGATTGTGCATGAGTGATGAACAGTGACAGGTGGTGAATGCTGAGCAGATGATCATTGGTGTATTGATGATGAATGGCGAAAGTAGGGCAAATGAATTATGAATCAGAGGATGGTAAATAGGAAGAGAATAGTGAATGATATGTGGTGAATTAATGGTGAATGCTTAATGAAAAATGTAGAATAGTTGCTGAGTGGAGGATGAATTATGATTAATGAAAGGACTGCCAAAGCTGATTCAGTGGTGAAGAGTTTACAGAAAATAGGTATTTGTAAAAAATGGGGCTGTTGGTTGAAAGTCCCTGTCAGGGTGAACCACAAAATGTCCTAAATTAACCTTCTTAATCCTCTTAATCCTCTTCAGAGGAACCTTCTTAATCCTCTGGGAGCCTGGCACAAAAGCAGTCAGGCTTTACTTAGAGGCAATGTGCAAAGTATGGGGTACACAAACAGCAATAAAGTGAAAATATAACGCAAGAAAACTCTTGAACCAATTTAGAAAAATAGAGTAAAAGTTAATACATTATTTGACACCAACACTACAAAAATCCAATCAGTAGAACCAGAATGATGTATTTTTAAAGTTTTAATAAGATCTAGCCCCTAAAAGGTCAAAGCACCAACCACGGACAGCTAGTCGTGCGAGGCCAGGTCATAGTTGAGAAATATGGTTGACTGAGATGGAGCATGAGTCAGATACAAAAAGTGGATTTTGCTAGTCAGCACTTACCTTTGGATTTAGAAGAAATTTGGAACAAAAGGTTTTGATAAGATAAAGTTCAAGGGGGCAAGCTTCAGGTGGTGTCCGAGGAGGAGTCAATGTCAGGGAGCCACTGGACAAAGTAGCAGTGAAGATTTATAAGTTCTCTTTCTTGGAAGTCGTAAATCTTTAGTGGGATGAGCCTGGAGGCAGTAGCAGTTAAGAATTCGGGAGTCTGCATACCCCTTCACTGAGGGACCACGGAACAGGATTTTCTGCTGTGGAGAAGAATGTAGCATAGCCGACCAATAATGCACCTTGGGCAGATAGATGAGCAGGTAGGTCTCAGTCTTAACGTTGGTTCTCAGAGGAGTTTTTAGCCAAACTATTTTTAAGTACCAGGTTTAGGATTTTGGCTATCAGGGCACTTTGGCACCTCCACCAAGGGTCCAGACCTGGATGGGCATCTTTTGGGGTGGTAAGACTCATGGGCTATGGCTGGGTCCAGGTATGGGTTCAAGATGATGGATTCTTTCTGTCACTGAGGCTCTGAACTGGAGGCCAGCAAACTAGCCCTTGGAGTCACACTGGTAGTCCTGAGTTCAGGTGATGAATCAGGGCTCAAGCAGCAGGGCAGGCCTCTAAGGACTCAAGGAAGGCTCCAGGCAGCAAAACAGTCCTCCAAGTGCAGCAAAGCAGTCTTGTTGAGTACACTGCATGCCACAGCAGCATGCAGACCACATAGAGTCCATCCACAGGTTCAGTAAGTGAACTGAATAGTGGGTCTGAGGGTCCCGTTTTTACAATTGGTGTCTTCTGTGAAGTAGGAGACGTTTCTAGAGCAATCCCTCTGAAGTGCTTGAAGTTGCCTTACTCCCTTGCCCTGGCCCTGGGCTGGCTGCATGAACAATGCAGGGGTGACAAATCCTTTGGGTGAAGGAATAGCACAACCTACTCAGTTTTAAATTGGGCTGGGCCCAGCTCTGCCACCATCGTGCAAGTATATGGTTCATTCAGGCACATGTAAGCCCTCTATTGTGTGGCAACTGCACCCTGTCATGGGACCCCGAGGAGGCTACTTGCAAAATAGTTTAAGGCAGGAAAATGTAAACTTTCTAAAAACATTTTCACTATAGATGATTTTTAATTACAGTTTCTCAGACACCAAGCATGAAAAGCTTACCTGCTCTCAACCAAAAGGTGACACTTATTTAATGTAATAAGGCAAACCATTGTTATCCTATGGCACAGATAGGCCTCACAGTAGTGGGAAAGGACATATAAAACAAATGTACAAATCCCACTTTTTAATTACAATGCACCCTGCCCCGTGGGCTACCTAGGGCCTACTTTAGTGGTGGCTTATATGCAATAAAAGTGGAGATTAAGGGGGTCATTCTGACCCTGGCGGTAAAATCCGCCACGGCCAACGACCGCGGGAGCACCGCCAACAGGCTGGCGGTGCTCCCATGGGCATTCTGACCGCGGCGGTACAGCCGCGGTTAGAAATGGAAAACCGGCGGTGTACCGCCTGTTTCCCGCTGCCCTGGGGAATCCTTCATGGCGGCGCAGCTTGCTGCGCCGCCATGGGGATTCCGAACCCCATACCGCCATCCTGTTCCTGGCGGTTTTGGCCGCCGGGAACAGAATGGCAGTATGGGGTGTCGTGGGGCCCCGTAACAGGGCCCCACAAAGATTTTCAGTCTTTGACACTGAAAATCGCGACGGGTGCAACTGCACCCATCGCACCCCTTCCACTCCGCCGGCTCCATTCGGAGCCGGCATCCTCATGGAAGGGTGTTTCCCGCTGGGCTGGCGGGCGGCCGGGTCAGAATGACCCCCTAAGTATTATAATGTCAAGTCAAATTGGCCGGTTAAATGTACATTCAGGCTGAAATGGCAGTCTTGGGACAGGTTTTAGGTGGCTTCTTAAGTGGATGACACAATAAGTGCTGTTGGCCAATTCTTAATTTATGCTTACTGAGATTGGATATTGCAAATTCAAATTAAAAGTATAGTTTTTTTCAAGACCACGTTTTTTGAACTTCAGACATTGCTTTATGCCTGTGAGTGGAGTGCTGCACATATTATTATCGTGTTGGCCACTAGTAGCATTTAATTTTTGGGCTCTGGGTAGAGAGTATTCCACTCTATAAGGGACTTAAAGTAAATTAACGGTAAACATCCTTTATGCCGAATTTTTTATAACGAAGTCCTGGTTAACGAAAGCGGAACAACGCTTTCTTTAACCACGACTTCGTTATTTTGAGCCTTAACCACGCATGTCCTGAACAACGAACATGCATGATTAAGGTACAAACAAGAGAGTCGGCTGAGGAGGACGACGCAGATGACAAGGTGACGACTCAGGTAAGTGGGGGTTTTTAGGTTTTGGGGAGGGGTTGGGGGGGTTCGGCGTTTTTGGTTTAGGGGAGGGGGTCGGGGGTTTTAGGTTTTGGGGTGGGGTCGTGGGGGGGTGGGGCGTTTTTGGTTTTGGGGAGTGGGTGGGGGGGTCAGGGGGTTTTAGGTTTTAGGGTGGGGTTGGGGGGGTGGGGCGTTTTTGGTTTTGGGGAGTGGGTGGGGGGGTCAGGGGGTTTTAGGTTTTGGGGTGGGGTTGGGGGGGTGGGGCGTTTTTGGTTTTGGGGAGTGGGTGGGGGGTCAGGGGGTTTTAGGTTTTAGGGTGGGGTTGGGGGGTGTGGCGTTTTTGGTTTTGGGGAGTGGGTGGGGGGTCAGGGGGTTTTAGGTTTTGGGGTGGGGTTGGGGGGGTGGGGTGAGGGATGTCGGGTGAATGGTGCCTATTGCTAATGATTTTATCAGGAATGCCTTTACAACGAAATATCGTTGTTAAGGCATTCGTGGTAAAATCATTAGTAGTAAAGACGAGGTCGGTGTTCCGACCTCGTTGTTAAGGTTAGTAGTAGTTTAAGATTCGGTGTTCCGTCATATAACCAAATTAACTATACCGATCAGGTGTAAGCCAATTTTACCACTTTAAAGGTGCGAGCACAAGCAAATAACACTGGTTAGCAGTGGTAAAGTTCACTGAGGCCTAAGGAAAACAAAAATGAATTCAGCAAAAAATAGGAGGGGTGAAAGCAAAACATTTGGAGGCAGCCCACCCTAAGGCTCACAGCTCTAATAGTATTAAATAGTAAATTAATAGTGAAGACAAAGGGGTGGAGAATGATGGGTGGGTGGGTGGATGGCGAATGAATGCATGATGAATGATGACAGAGTGGGTAGATTGATGATGACCAGATACACGTTTCTGAGTGGGTCGATGAATGGATAAATGGATGGATAAACAGACAGAGCGATGGATGGATTTGTTCTGGGTAAAGTGGGCAAAGTGCAAACTCCTAGAAAGTGAAATTGCCTCAGACAATCTTTTAGTTGGTGAATCGGTCCAGGGAAACATGTTTTCCAGAACTACCTTCACACACCAACTATACCTTGGCCTTAATAAAGGCTAAAGCTCATTACTAACTAACACAGTTCCCCTGGATGACTCTGAGCACAGTTGATGCACAAATCTACATAGCTTATGTTTCAGAACTGTACTGCCAAGTATATGCCTCATGTTTTCTAATAAAGAAGATTTTGGCTTTGCATCTTAGTTCCAAGATTACCACTGGGAACTCTCAGGTACATACTGATCTGGCCCTTAACCGTGCCGCCATACGTAAAGTCCCACTCATAGTGAAGTTGATGATGCCTCTGTGTTTTGTGTGAAATTGAGACCTGTCTGCTAGTTCATCTGAGTACAACTGTAGCATTACTTTTAGTTATTATGGGGGCTTGATTTTAATTTTGACCTGTGAGGAGGTTTGGAGGGCATGGTTCTGTCTTTGCTTACTTTCTTTGTTTCTTTTTTAACACAGTTTCCCCCCTTTTCTATATGTGGAGTGTGAACAAGCCCAGGAACTACCACTCTTTGCTTCTAATGTCAAATCTGTACTTGGAGCAATAGTTAAACAAATAATGCACTCAGGACTGACATCTGCTGGTTATAAGTCAGAATCATAGCAGCACTGACTTTGATGTACACCTTTCCAAAGTCAACAAATTGAGTTCATTAGATCATGTAGAAGTAACACATTTTATTTACATTTCAACGAATTATTAAGTTGGCTGCAGATGCGCTATTTAAAGAACAAACTATTTATATGTCTCATAAAACAGATTCTGAAAGAATCTTCTGGATCTGAGAGTGCTTTACAAATAACTGTATTATAGCATATTTGTAGTTAATTATTAGAAGGTTTACATAGTATGACAGGGCCCCATTGGATGGCATAGTGCTTTACATAAGAACAGTTTCATACTAAGTGGTATAATATAACATGTTACATTTTCTAAAGTATTATGTTATGTTATGTGGATTTGCAGAGCGAGGCTAATCACCCGTTAGGGTATCCAGGCACTGAGGGGGGCAGACCTGAGGAGGATGAGGAGATCATGTCGGTTTTGTCTTGAAGAGCCATGTCTTGAAGTTCCTTTGGAAGTCCACGAGGGAGGGGAGGTTCTCAGGTGGTCCTGGAGGTCATTCCAACTCTTAGCTGTGAGGTATGATAAGGAGTGTCCTCCGCTTCTGGTCTTCTTGATGTGAGGGAGGTGTGCTCTTGCCTTGGATGCAGATCAAAGGTATCTGGCGGGTTGATAGAAGTTGAGGAGTTGGTTGATTTCCACAGAACTGGTGTTGTGGAGAGCTTTGTAGACGTGGGTGAGTACTTTAAGCTTACATCTTTCCTGGACTGGAAATCAGTGGAGATTGTTGAGGTGTGGAGAGATGTGGTTATTTCACAGGATGTTTAGGTTGAGTCTCGTGGCGGTGTTCTGAGTGGTTTGGAGTCGGCGTGGAACATGGGCTGGGATTCTAAAGTAGAGCGTGTTTCCATAGTCGAATCTACTTGTGAAAAGAGCCTTGGTAACTGTTCCTCTGATGTTAAGTGGGAAACACTTCAAAATCCTAAGTACCATTCACAGGATGTGGAAGCATAATGAGCCGATGGTGTTGATCTTTCTGCTGTTGGAGAGGCTGTTGCCTGAGTTTCTTGGCAGGGTCCACAGGGATAGTGGTGGGTCCAAGTTCAGAGGGCTACCAAGAGGCATCCCAGGGGGAGTGGATATTTGCCGAAGGTAAGGACTTTGGTTTTGTCTGTGTTGAGCAGTGGTGTCAGCATCCAAAATGTTGCAGGTGGAGTCGCAATGGGTGCAGAAGAAAGGTCCTTCCGTGGTGCTTGAGGATGTACAGCAGAAGCAGGTTTGGGGGTGTGTGTTGTTGTGGTTGCAGAGGGTGGTGCAGAAGTATTTGTGGCATTCGTTGGCTCCTGTGGTGGCTGCAGCATTGAGCTGGATGGTCATGGAGACAGGGTTCCTGACACTGGGTGTGGTCCATGCACAGAGAGGCTTGCCTTTGGCCTGGCCACTTCACACATCCACTGCGCATTAAGTAGGTCCTGATGTGGGCAGGGGTTCTGCTGGTGGGAAGAACGATGAGAGGGAAAGCCCAGGTGGGAAATCCAGGGCAGCAATGGAACAAGCTGAAGCTACAGGTCACAGGCAAGTGGCCGGCTGGAAAGCCAGATGCCTACTAGTGCAGTTGCTCTGCATCTGCATTAAGTATGTCCTGGGCTGGACTGGGCTTCTAATGTCAGGAAGAACAGTGAGCAGGAAAACATGAGTGGGAAAATCCAGGTGAGAAAACCCAGTCAGCAGCAGTGTCATTTGGTCAGATGGTGACAACTGGATCAGACTGGTTGGAAGAAGAAGGAACTGGAGACCACAGGCAAGTGGCAGGCACTGGATGTATGTGATTCTATGGCCACATCGCTTTCCGCAGTGCAATGGATTTATTGTTCGGGACACACAATGCATGATCTGCAGCATAAATTGCAGATTAAAAATGTGTTTTGATCTCAAACTGATCTAAAGTTACAAAACAGCACCAGATGTGGTGCTGGAAAGTTGTGGTCCCTTTACTAAGGTAGTATTAAACTAGTACTAATTGGATGTAGCATTTGCACAGAGATAGTATTAGTGTGTTTTAAAATGGCAAACAGGCATTTTAATTAATTTATATATTAGAAGGCATTGACCAAGTTAAGTGATCATCTAAGGCCAGGTCTCAAAAACTAGACCTAATCACTTCATCTTTATGAGTTGTATTATGACACATTTACTGCCATGAAGAAGTCCAAAGTCTCCTACTGATGAAACAATAAGCTTACCAAATTGTAATTATTTCCTATGGTGAAAGGAACTGTTAGGAATATCACCTTAAAAAGGACTTGAGAATAATTCAAGCTCAAATCCAAGATGTTTTTGTTTCTACAATACTGTATTATGTCACAAACTATTTGTTAGTATTGAGTGCAACCCACCTTTCTTGCAAAATAGTTTAAAGATGCTCCTCGTCTCTCTGTGGGGCACCTCCCCCTCAAAAAAAGGTAAGACATGGTTCATATTGAAGTTATTTCTGAGGTGCTTAGATGTAACATTATAGCAAATATTTTGAGGGTAGATGATATCAAATGCATGAAGGGTTACACTGTGGCATTTGTTGCTTGGATTTCTCTCAGACTCTTTTTCTGTTATTAGAGTAGGCCTGGCTGTGAGATTCTGTACCTGAGGCAGCATGAAGAAGCATGACTAGCCGAGTGCTAGGGTATTATAAATGAGAGTTTTTGGGGGGCGGATCGAAGATGGTGATGGTGTAGGTCACACTAACAAGGATCTCCTGAGACTGGCCTTAGCCAGTCAGTGATCTGGGAGAAATCTGTTACCCTGGGCATCCACATTGAAGGTGCTGTGCCAGGGGCAGACCTTGGTGCAGAAAAGGACCTGCTTTCTGACTCTAAGGATCAGCAAAAACAGAGATCGGCAGGACAAGGAGTGGCAAAGTCTAGGCCACAGAGGGAGATGTTGAGCCAGTTGGTGATCCCTTGCAAGTACAACACAGGGCTTGACGTGAGACTCCACCATTCCCTCCTCTCCCCGAGGGCAAGGTTGCGTATGCATGACATGGGGTGCTGTAGAACAGAGGCTTGGGGCTGGAGGGCAGTGAATCCTAAACTACGAATATTCATAGGAATTAGGTAGGTTGTTTCAGTGCCACGTTTATGCTAAAGGCTTGAATTTTCAATCTACATTTAATATTCCTGGTTCTTAATGAGAAAATATTGATGCTCATGGCAAAACTTTGCAACCTGAATTTAATGGAAATTCACTTTAAAAAAGTTTTAGGATGCCCTTATTGCTCCACTCTGAATTGTTTGGTTTTCAGGAATGATGGGACAGACTTAGATTGGGGTACATGTGAAATAAAAATAATTTCTGTGAAAGCAGAAGGTTAGAAGATGCTTAGCATGAGCGACATTGCACCTGTTCATCTGCATTTTTTTAACCTTTAAAAAATTAGAAAAGAAACAAATCACAACACCTACAAATAGTTAAAAGATATCAAACTATTTAATATTGAAAGTACATATATATGAAATCACATTTAGGCCTAGTGCAACAGTGCAAGCAACTAAAAGGAAAAACCCACACTAATTAAAAACATGCAAACATACACATACTAAGCTGATTAACAAGACATCACTCTCCAAGATGTATTAACTAGAGGAAATAGATTGGAATGAAACCTACCGTCATCAGAGAAAAGCAGCAAGGAACACTGAAATGTACAGATGTCGAGGCTCAAAAACAACGAAAACCAACTACAAAATAAGGTAAGCGGTAAACAAAATGGCAGAATAATGAAAATGAAAAAAATACTTTCTTACAATGCAACCTAAAAGAATAAATACATGCAAACAACCCTCTGAAAAATGTACAAATTAACAGAAAAATGTAAATACAGATAAAACTTGTGCTAAAAGTGATGTTTTAAAAATATGTTTAAAAAATACTGTCAACACTGTAAAAAACAATATTTTCTGTATTTTTAATAAATAAATTAATTTTAAAAAAACATAAATGGAAAAATGGAAAAGCTTTCTGTTAAAAAGTTTAACAAAAATTTGCATGTACATGTTTACAAAAAGAACATACAAAAATGTATATGAAAACATAACTTTTTTATTACCAACTTCAAAAACGTATTTTAAAATAAAACATGCATGAACTTCAATAAAAATACTATCTATTTATCACTAAATGGATCAAAATAATATATGTAAAAAATAAATAGGTTATATTTATACCATACAGATCTCCAATCTTTTCTGTAATAGGAGCTACTCATGGTCAATGAAAATCATTCCAAAAAACAAATACTATTGGAGGTTTAGTAATGAAAGCATCAGATAAGATAACACTAAGGGGCACCTCATGCAAGATTATCAGAAGTGATCACCTCAGTGCAAGTTTTCCAGCAGTAATGCAAAAAAGACTTTATCAATTTAGAATGCCTCTAAATGGGTAATATACAAGAGACATTTCTGCAAAGTCTCTGGCATCAAAGTATTCATTTGAGTAAAATGTTTCCGCAGCACTGCATGACTTATCACTCAAATATTGGCTTTAAATATATTTTGTAAATTCAACCATTTTTATCCGAACATCAATTTATGATTCTGAAATGGACACATTTTTATCTCCAGGGCACACGTTTCGAATTTGGTGTACATATATTAATCCAACCGAGCAAAAATGTATATATGATTAGGTTAGCAGTACACAAGAGAACTCCTTTCAGGCAGCAGAGCTGCTACCAGTAGTTCACAAGCTACTTGTTGCAAAAGCCTGGTATAACATGATAAAATGAAATAAAACTGTACTAACTCTAAACTAATCAACAAAATCAAACTAAACACTATTTAATTTACATTAAATATTTTCACTCCAAACATAATCTCATTGGACAAAATGTTGTACTTTCAGGGGTCAGATTAACTGTTCCCATTCCAAACTCTACCACATGAGGCAAAGTGCTGTGCTTTGGGGCGGGGTCAGAATTACTATTGCACCTGCACCATTAAACAGATTGAAGAAAGTGTTGAACTTTGCAGGGTTCAAATATACCAGTTCAACTCCAAATGTATCCACATTGGCGGAAGTGTTGGGGAAAGAATTACTATTACAATTCCAAACTCAACCACATTGGGGGAAGTGTTGAACTTCGGTGGGTGGGGGTCAGATTTACTACTCCCATTCGAAATGTAGCCACCTTAGGGAAAATGTTAGGGTTAGATGTACTATTCCCACATCATACTTAACCACATTGAGGTAAGTGTTGAACTTTTGCAGGGCTAGCATACACTTCTAACATAACCACAATGGAGAAAGTGGTCTATTTTTTGGAGATGGGGGGATGGCCTGATTTGCTATTCCCACTCCAAACTTAACCACAATGGAGAAAGTGTTGGACTTTGGAAGTGGTTCAGATTTATTATTCCTGTGCCAAATGTAACCACATTGAGGAAAGTGCTGAAATTTGGAGGGGAGGGTTCAGATTTATTATTTGCCCTCCAAGCCAAACGACATTTGGAAAAGTGTTGGGGTTGGGTGGGTGTCAGATTTACTATTCCTAAATCAAACATAACCAAAGTGGGAAAAGTGTTGGACTTTGAGTGGTGGGTCAGATTTACTATTCTTATTAGAAACTTAGCCATATTGTAGAAGGAGTTGGGGTCAGAAGTTATATCCTTACTTCAAACATAATAACATTTCGAAACCATTATATTTGGGGCAGGAGACAGATTTACTATTTCCACTCCAATATGAGCCTGATTGGGAAACGTGTTGAACATTGGTGGGGCTAGATTTACTATACCCACTTTATATGTAACCACATTGGGGAAACTGTTAGATTTTTTTTAGCACAGATGATGTCATTATTACCACTCCAAACTTACCCACATTGGGGAAAGTGTTTGACTTTGAAGAGGGTTGAAATTTACTAATCCCACCTCAAATGTAACAACATTGGGGAAAGATTTGGAATATGGATGGGATCAGATTTATTATGCCCTCTCCAAATATAGCCACACTGGGTTAAGTGTTGGGGTCATATGTACTATGTAATAGGAACTCTCCTTTTGTAAAGCCCTGAAAACTTGGCTGTTTAGAAACTAATACCTGTCTACCTTTCTGTGGTAATCTGGTATGCTGCACTGTCTGTTCTAGTGTTGGGAGGTCTTCGGGTAGCCATGCACTCTACAAGAACTCTAGACTAGACTAGACTTCTATTCCAACTCCAAACTTAAGCGCTTTGGGGAAAAGTGTTAGAATTTCAAGGGGCTAGCTTTACTATGCATACTCCAAATGTAACTACACTGGGGAAAGTGTTGGTGTTTGGTGGGGTCATATTTACAAATAATAAACTTTGGAGAGGTTCATATTTACTGTTCCAATGGCAAATATAAACAAAATGGGGAAAGTGTTGAACTTCAGGTGGGGTGCAGATTTACTACTGCCACTCCAAACATAGCCATATTGGGGAAAGTGATGGGGTTAGATGTACTATTCCCACTCCAAACCTAACACATTGTGGAAAGTGTGGAACTTTAGAGAGGCTAAATTTACTATTCCCACTCCAAACATAATCACAATAGATAAAGTATTGGATTTTGTGGGTAGGGCAGGGGTGGTCAAATTTACTATTCATACTCCAGCCAAAAGAGGGAAACTGGACTTTGGAAGGGGTTCAGATTTACTATTCCCACATCAAATGTAATCACACTGGAGAACATGCTGGACTCTAGTACTGGGGGGGCTCAGAGTTATTGTTCCCAATCCAAACTTAACCACACTGGGCATAGTGTTGGACTTTGGAGGGGTGTCAGATTTACCATTACCATACATAATCTAAGCACAAAAGGGAAAGTGTTAGTCTTTGGTGGGGCAGATTTACTATTCCCACTCCAAACCTAGACATATTTTGGAAAGTGTCTGGGTCAGAAGTTTATTATTCCCACTCCCAAACGTAACTACATTGTGGAAAGTGATGGAAATGGGAGTGTTGGGCAGATTTACTATTTCCACTCCCAAGTTAACCATATAGTGGTAAGTGTTGGACTTTGAGGGAGCCAAAATGTATATTCCCACTCCAAACCTAACCACATTGGTCAAACTGTTGGCAACTGTCCAATATTTTAGCAGCAGTTTAATCATAAAAGGTAAACCTAAACATTTTAATTACATCAAGGGCCCTATTACGAGTTTGACGGACCAGGAAGCCCGTCCGCCAAACTCCTGACAGGGTGGCCCAACCTCCGCGGCAACCTCCATGCCGGAGTTATTAAGACTCTCCTGCTAGGTTGGTGGGCAGAAACCTGGGTTTCTGCGCACTGGCCTAGCGGGAAACAGGCTACAGCATTGTGTCCGGCTCATAATCGAGCCTGCGGAAATGCTGTAGCCTGCAAGCTAAACCAGCACCCTCGCAATGTTCACTGGGTTGTAATGTGGTGGTCTGACTGCCACTTTTGCGGCAGTCCAGACCGCAGGTGTGGCAGTCTATAAACTGCCACGCTCGTAATCGGGCCCTGAGTGTCCTTAGTTAGCTGTTCTGTGAAGAATATCTTTCAAGCGAACTACCCCAAAATTAACATGTAATATCAAAAATACACAATACTACCCTCTCAGTCTTCAACCTTGTGGTTTATGATATCACCACTATCCCTTGATATCAATATTGGACCATGATACATGGATATCTATCTATCTATCTATCTATCTATCTATCTATCTATCTATCTATCTATCTATCTATCTATCTATCATCCCCTGGTCTGCTTAAGTGTCATTCACATGTTTCTTTTGCATACCACAAAATGAGTGCAATGGGTCAGCCCAATTCAGCCATTGGTTCAATTTGCTGTGAGTGGCATCATTTTGTCTGTGCACATATACACAGCTACCTAATAAGTAGCCCCCGTCAGATCCAGGGCAAACAGGCCAATCCATGCTTTCATCTCATGTTTTTTTTAATTTAATTTTGTGATGGGGCATTTCTTCTACTTTTTGTTTTGCATACCACCTTTAGACAACAACATTTTTACTTGTTATTGCTAGGCATGCCTGTTACACCAACTTGGGAAGTAATGGCTGTCAGCTCAATAAAAGTTGATTTATAGCCAGGGTCTTAACTTAATGATTGAATTGTTGCCACTTAAGCATTATCGAAGAAGATATTGTTGCCCGAACAGTTCTCTAAAATGTCCAAGTTCCAGCTAAACTGTACTCTGCAGCAATGTTGGGTTGTGATGAAGGACTTGTCTCTTGGTCAATGATCAGGAAAATACTTTACCTTTCAATGCCTTGTCCACTGGCTGCAGTTCTAAAACCGTACACCAGTATTGGAATTAGTATGTTATTAGTATGAGGGGGTTACAAGGTTCAATTTGAATGCTTCTCCCTAATACTCATGCACAGTAACTTGGAATTTAAAAATATGTCAAGCACACAGCAAATTACATTGAAAATCACTTCTCGTTTTCATCTGTTTGCCTAATACTGGCATTCCTTCATCATTATTTACTACAGAATCCTACCTAGGGCTCTTCATATTCCTGCACCTACATCTGGCAAGGACAGAAGCAGCTGGTGGTCATTCATTTCACACTTGTGGTGCTCCTTCCTGCTAGGTAGGTCCATATAGGAAAAAGCTTCTTTTGGACCAAACCAAAACCTTTCATCAATTGCTTACCATTTGTTGGCTTTATTGTCACTCTCATATGCTTGCTTCTTACTCAGTGTCTTGCCTCTTGCTACAAGCCTTTTTGATTTACTGAGTTGTATCCTTCCACTGCTCACATTTAGGGAACTACTTTTTTCTGCATCTTTAAGCACTCATGAGAATGTATGTTTTCCACCTATTTCCCTCATGTCCTCTCCTTACCCCCAAAATACCTACTGCCTGCTATTCCCTGTTGCTCTCCCCCCCCACCAGTTGCTCTACCCGGCATGAGCTGCTTTTCCTGTAGGATTCTCGCCCCTCCATTGCCACTTGCCAAGTATTGCCCCTTATTCACCTCACCCTTTCTTAAAGTATTTATATTTAATCTTTCATGTTTGTTGCCTTCCAGGCCCAAACCCTGTTGCTTCCTTTGACCCACTCCCAGACCTGTTCCTTGATTGCTCCACCACCCCTTACTATCCGTGAAATAGTTATTTTAAAAAAATTTGCAGGGCCCTTTAGCTCCAAAGTACTACAAGACCTTGCAGCTTTCACAAATGTGCTTTATCAAGTGAAAATAGTGAACATTATTTTTTTGTTATTTACAGCTCCACGAGACATCCACCATCTTCGATTGTTCCATAAAAAAATGTAAAAAATGATTCATGCTTAATTCAGTAAGCACACACATGTGCAGCGATGCAGGTGCACGCCTACTGAATGAGAGAGCCACATAACTACATGACATGTACTCGCTTGTGCGTGCGTCCAATCATTATGTCTTTTTCTTCTTTTTTTTGGCCCAAGATTTTCTGCAAAAAGCATGGACAAAGCCAATTGCGCACAAAGGTGAGACCTATTGGGTTTGTCAAAGCTTGTTTAACACAGCCAAAGAAGTGAGTTAAGCACCATTTGCTGACCTCTGGTGTGACTTGCAGACCACAAGTTTGAACCTCAGCAAAGCCAAGACAATGTTCCACCCTCCTGAAAACTGAAAAAAGACTGAGGTTTGCTAAATTCGGTAATATTTTCACCTATTATCCAGGAGCGGCTCGTGGCATGGAAAAGGGGTGGGATGGCACATGGCGGTGGCGGAGATATGAGGAGTTGAGGGACAACAACAAATAAAAAAAATCCCTTACCTGATCCGCTCTTCTTCCTCCACTACAGGCACAGGCTCCCAGCCTACCCTGCAGCCAATCCTAAGGCTACTTTCATGCCAGAACGCCCAGCCAGGGTGCTCCGAGACAGCATGAGAGTCTCTGGCTTGTCTCTCCAACCCGGCAACACTGCGCAGGGTTGGAGAGAGCCAAATGCGCATGTGTGTTTGGCCAGCACAAGAAGATCCGGCCAAACATACACGTGCATTGAGGGGAGTGATGTGCACTCCCTCCAGGTACCTGCCACACCCCATTGCCCCTCCCCTTTAAAAATAAAATGATAATAAACACAGTTTTATTGTTAAAGGTTTGCAGGTGCTGCCTCTCACGGGGGTGGCAATGCTCCTCCGCCATAACAGCGAGCAGCGTCTGCTAACATTTTTAATTCTTAGAAATGGTAACAGCTGTGACAATGGTATAAACAATTATTAAACAATACATTTTTGCTTTAGTTTGTTTAAGTGTTTTTATGAGCAATTATGTTAATTAGTAAAGCCTACTATGGTAATTGTTGTTATAGGTGTAATTAGGATAGAGCCATTTTTAACTTTTGGCCAAGATCTCATTTACAATGTGACTGTTTATATCACTAATCTTATTTCCATTTATGTTCATTTCTGTTAAGCAACTCACTCAGATTTTCATTAGCAGCATTAAAAGATCAGTTAACACCCTTTTCACTACTCGTCCACCAATCCTTTAAAGTGCACAAAACAAGTCTAAAACATCTATTTCAGTTTAGGTGTTCCTGTACTCAAGATCTTGGTTCTCAGCCAAAGAACATGCTTAGGAAAACAAAGCTTGCAGACAATGTTCTTAGGGTTTTTTCCAAACCACAAACACCAGTACATATTTTTCATGATTGCAAAATATTCACTTTCCTTCGCCTCGGCCTAATCTTGGACACCATCTTCAACGCAACAGTCATGTTCCTATACCCTTACTGTTAGTCAGAGAGACTCCAACCCACAGCTCAGTTCTTCCTTGGGTTTGAGGTGTATTTTTATAATCGGTCGTAGGTCTGGTGAGTTTGATTCCTAATGATGAGTCTAAACAAGTTTGCTGTAATCATACCTAATGAACTTTTACAAAAGGGTAAACAAATAAAATCTTGTACTAAGGGGCACTTAATAACTAAGCAAAACCAAGGCACAGTCCTTGCACTGCAGGGCACCTGGGCCCATGTTATAGTTTAGTTTTATTATAGTTAGGGCACAGTGCTCTGTGCGCAAGGTGCAGACCAGGATGGTGTGCCTATCACGGTGAAAGGGCTGCCTCTAGGACAGTTTTGACCTCGTGCCTGCCCAGGCAGCAGTGTATTAGTGAAAGGGGGCCATCCAATGCTATTTGAAAAGGTGGCAGAGAAGCCCTGTAAGTGGGTGCAGTGAGTGGCTGCACCTGCCTGCAGTGGGATGTCGAGGGGAGCTATGAGACGCCTTCCCCCCTTCCAAGGGGTGACCTCGGGGGCGCACTGACTGTGTGCCATCTCAATGTTGTGCACAGCCAGTGCTCCCTCTGACAACTCATTTGGCTCTACATCTTCATCTGTAATATGGTGAAGGGGCAGAGGCAGATTGTTTCTTCAATTATATGGGGCCATGCCCCCAACCAAATGGTTGAGACTGTGCCCGCTTTGGGCATCAGGCATCGACATTAAGGAGCAGTGCCTTAGAAAGGAGTTTCACAACTGCTGGTTAAAAACCTTGTAAATTAGGTATCAGAGTTCTAGCTCTCAGTAAATGTGCCTCTTGGGCCAAGGGCCACTGAAGCACAGCCTACAGAGTTAACAGGTTTCACAAAAACCTAAGAGTAACCCATTATTATTCCGGCAATATTTAGACTAGAGGTACGATTTTTGGAATTCACAAAGGTTTCCAAGAGCCCTTTCGAGAAGCTTTATGAATGTACTCTCCTCAGTTATGCACATCTATAGTTGCTCTTGAAAATAAAGCCTAGCTAAAGTCCAAAAAGCTTCCGAACCCATTTCCCCCACAAGAATAATATATTTGCCTTTTCATTGTTAATTATTACAACATCATTTCCACCTAGATTGCTGCTTGGCAAAAGTATGAAATAAATGTAACTTTGTAATAATCTGATTTAGTTTACTGCCTATTTTACATAATGATAGGTCCGGCTGGGATCAGAGAAAATCTAAAATATTTCGAAACTGTGTGGTGTTGCATTGAAGATAACCATACATTGTATACCCTGTACTATGTACAAATACTTTGTGTTTATTATCTTCACCCCACATCTCACTGACGTTGAGGCTCACTTAGAGGTTAGAGCAGCTAACACCAAACTTTCAGATCTCCCCAAGGGAGAGAGAGAATTGTTGGTTTCCGTTTAGAGCCTCTGTAAGAAGGTGGACGACTCAGAGGCAATGTCAGCGGCAGTGGAAAGCAGACTGAAGGATCTCAAGGTAAGACTGACTAGAGCAGAGACAACTACATTAAATCAACATTCACTCCCAACCCCCATAGAAATGACTCCTGTCTTAGCAAAGACAATGCCCAATGGCCATGCCCAGGGGACTTATGTCCCCTGGGCATGGTCATTGGGCATAGTGGCATGTAGGGGGGCACAAATCAGGCCCCCCTATGCCACAAAAAAAAAAAAACACTTACCTGAACTTACCTTAATGTCCCTGGGATGGGTCCCTCCAGCCTTGGGTGTCCTCCTGGGGTGGGCATGGGTGACAGGGGGTGTCCCTGGGGGCATGGGGGGGCACCTCTCGGCTCCTTCAGAGCCCACAGGTCCCTTAACGCCTGCCTTTTGCAGGCACTAAAAAACGGCGCAAAAGCGGCCGTACGTCATTTTTTTTGACCCGCCCACTCCCGGGCGTGATCTTTGCCCGGGAGTATAAATCCCACGCACATGCCTCGGAGTCGATTTTTTAGACGGGAACGCCTACCTTGCATATAATTAACGCAAAGTAGGTGTCCACGCTAAAAAATGACGCTAACTCCATGGACTTTGGCGCTAGACGCGTCTAACGCCAAAGTATAAATATGGAGTTAGTTTTGCGTCGAAATTGCGTAAAAAAAAACGACGCAATTTCGGCGCAAACGGAGTGTAAATATGCCCCTAGATGTTCAGGTAGCGGGGAGGTGGATGCCCCCAGAGTGAAGATGTTGGATGATGTGTTTTAATGTATTTCTGGGAAACAACTTCAAAGCCTTTCCTGTGAGTTTTGTGGGCTTTAGAATGGTTGATTGGAGTACAGTGTATATTTCATTAAATTGGCAACAAGGGTAATTCATATTATTGAAAGAGAAAAGTCGCTTAGAACACTTGAAAGGGAAAATTGGACATTGCCCTGTTAGAAAATTATCATGGATTGGCTGTTCATTATTTGAGATAACTTCTTGATTCATATTGTGTGGGCTTGGTAAAACTGACATTTTCCCATTTTGGCTATTATTGGTTTCTTTCAAATTTCAGCAATACAAATAATGTAATTATAAATTCTTTGGAATATATGCTTAATTTGGGGAAAATGCTAAAATAAATGAAAGATTGTTGACTTTATTTATTCCCTCAACTTTGGGGAAACCTACATATGAGGTTCCAGTTTAAAGTTATGAACACAGGCCTGATTCACAAAGATAAACTCACACTTTTTGTGTAAGTTTACTCTTTTTCAGTATTCACAAGCAAACTATTTAATAGTGAGTTTATGACTGCAGCGACTCCGCCTGATGGGGGGGAGAGGGGGATCTGTACTTAAAAAGATAGACCCAATCTATCAAACCAGAATAGTAACATTTAGGGAGCTATCAAGTTTCCTTCTATGAATACAAAAAGCACGTATCTAGGAACAAGGAAAGTGATAAGAAGATGATTGAGGAAAATGTGTTATATTAATCAATCTAGAACACACATAATTTGCAGTTAGAGTCACCTTATTATCAGAGAAGAAAATATTTACTTAAAATTAAAGACTGGGAATTGGGGGCAAACTAGTGAATTTTGGTACATGAAGATAAGCTGTTTTTTGGAATCAAATTATATTTTACACTGAAAATGATACTGGGCACAAAGGGGTGCATTTGTGGATGAGCTGATGTTTGTGTACAAAAGTGCAATATTTACTTAAATTAAAATCAGCTATTCAGAGATCAAGATAGTGAATTTGATGATATCACAACTCGATGTTTCTAGACCTGGCTTCAATAAGAAAAGAAGGTTGCACTGGCACAGTGAGTGTATTTCATGAAAATGACAACCTAGTTATGGGGAACAGAGCTGGTGATGGTGCAAAATGTTTTGAAGCATATTTGATTGTTAATGCACACTGGTTTTGAGACATTTATTGATGCTGGCATAGCAATGTTTGTTTGGTGTCATTTCGCACTTTACAGCTACTACAGTGCCTGATTGACACTCCTTGGGGTCAGATTGTAAAACTGTTGGGAAATTGTGCTGTGTAAGGCACCATTTGTGGCTCATTATTTTTCCGTATTCATTTGCCCAACCCCGTAAGGATCAGGGTAGCTCAGCTCACTTTGCACACTAATAAAAGATTATTGAATCCAAGTGATTATGCCCAACCACTTTACAAGAACGGCAGCGATACCTAATGCATACATATCCACTGCATGGAGAGCCTGACATGGTAGGGGCATGGCTTGCGGGGTGGAGATGTAAGCTGTGTCCTAGTTAACCTCCACACCTATCGCCCTGTATCCTGCCATCAATTCTGTTCTCAACCATACCATCCATGAACCAATAGTCACCCCGCTGATAGCCCATGCCGCAGCGACCCCGGAGAGCTGCCTAGGGTGACTGTGGACAGCCTGGTGCCGCTGCTGCAATCCTCACCTTGTTGGAGCAGCCTCACCCCATCGGTGAGGCCATGGTCCGCGGTCTGCCGGGCACTGCGTCAGCTACTAGCCAACACAGTTGCGGCACGCCCAGGAACAAAGGACCCTCCCCCTGATCTGAAATCACTGCTGTGGCCCTTGTGATCCAGACTATAGCCACCCGTAGAGGCCTTCTTGCTACTGGAGGCCTGTGGCCCATGAATGCAAAGTGATCGGAGGTCTCGCTTCACCTACCTACATGCTCTGCTTTGCACTACATTTGCGGGGTTGCATGCCTCTGCCTGGAAGACCAATGGGAGCAAGCAGTGAGGCAGAAGGGGGGGGGCCCTCAGAGGAGACCATCTTTTCTGCTGTGAGGATGCAGACTGACTCTTGGCAGCGGTGTGGCTTGCCCACCTAGCAGTGCTGCTGATTCCAGGACCCGTAACTCACTCCATAGGTGAGTGGCTCATTTTTCCTCCACTGGAACCATTAAGCTACCAGAGACCTCACCACTAAATAATTTCCTTCACTCTTGGGGGCACCATAATTGCTGGCACCACTCACCCCAGGCCCCGCTGGGCCACTGCAACTTTGTGGTATCCGATTTGAGTATTTGCTTTAACACCGACTGCTCACACGAGGCCATTGCCTGCACACCAACCTCACAAAACTGTGATGAGCTGTGAGGCACCTGCCATAAGAAACTGCTACATAAACTACAATTAAGCGGTGGCTCACCCACCATGTCCCAATCAATGATTCACTGCCTCAAGTTCCCCATTGTCTTTGACCCTCAACTGCAGACCAGGAGGTGTACACTGTGGGTCATACATTGCTGCCCTGTGGAATGCAACACAGTGGGGCACCCACTAGCCCTAACAAACTGCCTCAGTTGTTCATATATGGCCTTGGCAGTGCTCCATGGCTTGTTCATCAGTCACCAGATACATAGACAGAAGAATAGACTGAGCCAAAATACTGGCCAATGCAGGTATTTCCTATATTCATGTGACATAACTCACCTTTGCCATATTGAAGGTTTCCCATCTATAAACATTGCCTCTACTCACCATAAACCCTTCTGAACCACCCAGTTACTTCAGAAGCTTCGCCTGGTTCCTATCGCCCCTGAACTATAGCCTAGACTGCTCATGCTGCGCAGCGCTGCCACCTCCATTTAGCATTCATAACTCAGTCCATATCGCTGTGGACATTGTCAACTGAACATTCCTTTAATCACCTTTCATCATGGGCCGTCTGCAGTTGGGAACCCATCTGCGCCATCCAAGGGGCAACAAAACCAGACCGGGGCTCTAGTACTGCTTCCTGAGGCAGCAAATTGGTGGACATTGAAATTTCCCAGACCTCCTTCGAATAATAAATTGCCACTGTGGCTGTTCCGCACGGACCATCAAAACTTTGCAGATAAGGTCCGTTCTGCCAAACAAGCAATTCTCATGCTGCAATCCCAAGTGTGTGACACCAACAAATGCCTACAAACTTTGAAGGAACAGATTCTCATATTAGAGGAGGGGGCAGAGGATGTTGAATGCCGCTCTCGTCTGAATAATATTTGCATTGTTGACTTACCTGAAAACGTGGAAGGCTCAGACCCTGTCTCCTCTATAGAGAATTGTCTCACTCCACATTAACCACCCACACATGGCCCTCCCACAGGCTCTACCCGTCACCCCATTGTGGTTTGTCTGCTACACTATTGCGAAAGAGACACCATCCTATGGGAAACTTGTAAAATATTATATTTGTCAGTGCAAAATGCAGGTATCATGATATTACCAGACTATACTCTACGGTGCAAAGACAAAGAAACTCCTTAATAGCTGAGAAGCAATATCTGCATAAAATGGGAGTCAAATGTTCCCTGTAAAACTTCAGGTGATATATGATGGTAGGCCAAGATTTTTTCATGGACCCTTAAGATGTGTGGGATTTGAATTAATCATTGGGCATAGCCACTGTTGGCCCAGCTGACCAGAGCGGTGCACCCACCCCAAGCATGTAAGACGGGAACTGCCACTGTAGGCGTAGATGTCAGGACCGTTCACCACATCCCCGTGGCACTCCAGATGTGGAGCAGAGGATAAATGAACTCAGGAAGGCTTTGCAGGCTGCTGCTATGATCTGTGAATCATCACCTCTGTCAAACTTAGATGAGTTGCCATCTAAATCATCCAGTGACGAGAGCGCCATATCGACCTGGCCCTAGCTGCTGAATCCCACAACACTTCTACGAGTGAACCCGCAGACGGCTGACTACCTTTGTGAAAAAAATGGTTGTAAAATGTGGTAACTTTATTACTTTGACACCCAGGCAGGCTCAGATGAGTGTGAGGTTGCACCACTATGACTAGCTTGTATATCTTTGGACCCTTTTTATAATGATGGCATAAGGGAGGTTGATGCATGTTTCATTTGCAACTGGGGTGCCGAAGGCTCCATGCTTTAACGTGCATTGCATGTTCCCCACCAGTTGGCTGTGTGCCACTAGCATGCTCATGATACATTTCGGTGGATACATGTTGTTCCTCCACTTCTATAAAATTGTTAGCTTTTCATTGTTTTATTGCTTTCTTTGTTCTTATTTACCCCCTTCGTGCAGTCTGCGCCTTCTACCATCCAACACTGTGGCGATAACTACCCACTCCTGCAAGTCTTTGCCCCCCACACAGCTACTAGAATCATGGTTAACATGAACATAATAACATGGAATGTCCAGGGTGAAAACACTCAATCACGCCTCTATGCCATTTACTCCTACCAGCGCCACTCCTCAGTGCACATAGCCTTAATGATGGAATTCCACCTGATACTCACGGAGGCTGTGTGTTTGCAGCAGCAATGGCGCAGCCAAGTATTCTCATCAAATTTCTCTACGTGCGCTAGAGGAACCTTGAAATGGGTCAGGGCCAAAACTCCCTTTGTCAAGTTAAAATATCTTGCAGACCCATAAGGCTGAGGGGTATCTTGATGGCCATTACATACTTCTTGGCTCGATCTATGCACCCAACTCTGATCAGCAGGGTTTCCTCACCCATCTTTCAGGGGTGCTCTTGTAATGGAACTGGATTCCATGGCTCCTTGGAGGAGATTTTAACAGTGTGCTTGGCACACAGCTGGATTACTCCTTTCCCCATCTTCCCTGCACAGTTGCTACCACTTATGCACAGACACGGACCACTTGGCTCGCACATTAGCAGCTGTTGGATATCTGAGGAATCCGTAACGCACAATCGAGAGGTTATTCCTTTGATTCCAGCCTGCATAAACTGCATGTCTGCATAGAAACCCTTGTGGGCTCGCTGGATGTTCTCCACCACACAGCACACACCAAATACTTAGGTAGCACCCACTCAGACCACAATCCCCAACACTGTTTGTCTGAACTGAGATGCAGCCCACTATACCTACATGGGGACTACAACCAGCAGTCTTAGATGACCGCTCTTCTCAGTCCTCTCTTGTGTCTGCCTTAGGCAGTATCGTGTGGTATCGGACCCCGAAAGTCACCACAACCTTCACTCGACACAACATAAGCATGCTGTGCTTTTGGAACGCCTCCGCTGCATTAATTACACTGCGCACACGGCTAAAACGCATGCATCAGCAGACATAGCAGGTTCTTTTTGGGCATAGCCCATTCATCAGAAATACCCTAGACTACCCATACTAACACTTCACTCATCTGTGGGTACTCTCCTGTACACACAAACAATGATACATGCTGAGATGACGAGACATTACACAAAATGTATATGCAAGCCAAGGACACAGATTTACAAACCACTGACTCTTTTCCATCCAACACACCCCTACCCACCACCACTCTGGACCAGAAAACCAAGCTAGATAACACCATTTACTTATTTCAGGTATGGGAGGCTATATGTGCCCTGGCCACGGGGATGACAGTGGCATCCATATTACAGACATTTGCAGTGCTCTCTGTCAATTGGGAGAAATCCTTCCTTTACTCCTTTTCTGCTAATATTCTATACACTGCCTTCTGCCCTGGAGGCATCTGCCTCATTTTGCAACCCACCACATTTCAAAACCTGGTCATCCACATTTACTGTGACCCCACTGATCTATTCGATGGTAGCCTTACTCGCACGGAGTCCTCAATACATTCCCAATCATCATTCTGGAAGACCCTCCCACTCTGTCACTTATAGGGTGGCATTTGTTAAGATGGTCATGCTCCCCTGACTATTATATCACTTTGCCAACTTCCGTCTATACCTCCCCATATCCTTCTTCAATACACTAGACAGACATACACAAGATCTCATGTTGCACAACACAGGGTGCAATATGGCATTACATAAACTCCAACTACCAATTAAGGTGGATGTTTAGCTGTTCCTAACTTTGAACACTATTACCTGGCCTCTCAACTACTATGGATGGCTAGGTGGATGCCGGGAGATCAGCTGTCTGACACCACTACTGCCACCCCACCCTAGGATCTTTCTAATGTTTTATGCCTATTCTACTGCAGTTTTAAACATCTCACCTGCAACTCCCATGCTTTTGTGGATAGCACATCGTTGTTTTAAACCAGTTTTTCTTTATAGCTACAGCCACACAACTGAACACCTCTGCACTCCCTTTATTGGGCACCCAGAGAGGAGACTGGTTCACTTGGCATGAAGCAGATTTACATACATTGGGGGACCTCTACCCCTCTAACTGCGATCGCACTCTAATGTTGTTTGATGCTTTGCTAGCAGATGAGGGCCTCTCAGCTTGTCACTTTCTCCTTTATAACTCATTAATAGGAGCCATTGACACCGCTTTGGGTGGTATTCAGCTGGAACATCCAATACATCTTCCGATCCAGTACCTCCATGTCCAGGGAACGGGTCGCCATTTGACACACTGATTTGCTGATTTATTGTACACGCATGCTGTGGTATCCCTGTCTCCATTGCACACTTGTTGGGAAAATGATTTAGGCAACCCTTGCACAGACAAAGAATGGATAGCTATGATGGAATACCCTGCCCTTATCCCACGAAACGCCCGCTTTCGCCTTATCCAGCATCACATAATTAAACCTGCGAAAATAAATTGTTACTATCGTTGGACAGATGCTGCCTGCCCACACTGCATCCAACCTGACGCCAGCCTGGTACTCGCCTAGCACATTCCATGGAGAGGCAGGTGCCCCACACCTGGACATCCTGTTGGCTGGGTTTAATTTGTAGGGAAAAGAAACATAAAGCCACCACTCGGTTCATATACGTGGGCCTGATTCTTGTCAAACGTCTAATCACGCAGGGTTGGAGATCGCCAACCCCACCAAAGAGAAATGTCTATGCAGGCATGAGCCCGTGCTGAAGATGTGTCTTTACATAGAGAGCATACACGTGGTCTTAAAAAGTACCTGCTAGCAGACAGTTGGGACACTATTCTCAAGACTTTTCAGGCATCAATGCAGCTGGTGGCACATATCCTGTCCCGTCTATGTCACATGCCCAGGCTGCTGGTTCACCTGTCACATGATACTAACACAAGCCGCTCCTCATACTCCCTATCCCAACCAGCCTCTCATGAACCTACCAAGGAGCTCATGTCTCCATCAGCCACAAACTTTGACAGTGCTATACACTGTTCCTCTTCCTCTCCCCCCATGCACTGCAGACCCCCACTTACTTGTCAATACCCACCTATTAAGGTTGTCAATACCCACCTATTGTGGCTTACTGCCTTAGTATCCATGTTGTTCTCTCTCCCCCCTCCTTTTTGCTTCCCCTCCTCCTGAAGATTATAATCATTATATTGAATCTCTGATTTCGCATAACTTTGTACAAAGATTGATCATAAGTTGAGATATAAGAAACATTTGTGATTGAATAGCCAATGAACATTTCAACCAAATATATGGTATTTCTAATGATATGTGTGTACATGGAAAAATAATAAGAGAATGCAATAAAGAGATTCAAACAAAAAAATTGAGAGGATGACATGGTGTGCCCAATTCACAATTGTAAACCTAGACCTGAAGTGTAAGTTTAGACCTGAAGTCTAAGGGGGCATATTTATGAAGCAATCATGCAGCGCAGCATAGCAAGTCACCTTGCTCTGTGGTGTGATAGGGAAATGGCAGCAATGCGTTGTACTTAACATAATATGGCACATTCCTGTCTTTTCCCTGTGCTGGCACACCATAAGCTGCCTGGTGCCAATGCAGGAACACTTGCAGAATTAAAGGGACAGCCTCCTGCACAAAAACAATCTTCTGCAGCACACATAGCAAGAGGAAGAAACAAGGAGAAATAAAGATATTATCCTGTTTATGCCTCACCTGGGGAGGCTTAGCATTTTGATGCATTTCTAGGTCTACCAGTAATGGTAAATCTGGGAATGCACCAAAGTCCTCAGGTGGATGCATGGGAACAACCACGCTCCACCCATGGAATGCCTTCCCAGGGCTGAGTAATGCAACACAGCATTTTGCTCTGCATTGCTTTAGTCTAGATTTATCAACCGCCACATTGCGTGGTGCAAGGGCGAACCAACTCTTTAATAAGTATGCCCCCAAGTTTAGACCTGAAGCCTAAGGGCCCAATTCAGAAAGGTTAACTCAGGTCTAGGTTTACCTTGTGAATTAGGCCCGATGTTTCCACGGGTATTTTAAGACAGAAGAAAATATTTAAACCATTTCTTTTTCCTTTTCCGAAGATATAAGAAAGCACTCAGGGCCCACTTTAGGAGTCCTGAAAGAGATGTTTTCAGGGTAGAAATATTGTCTTGAAAAAATGGTAAATTATTAAAGATTTCATAACATGAAACATTTTATGAAAAGAGTTTTTGACATGTTGAAAAAACAAATCATTTAAAAACGCATCCTTTGAGACACAGATGTTGGCTTTGAAGACATAATTAAATGCTGGGTGGCTAGGTGCAGATTGATTCTACTAAGAGGGTGAGGTGTCACTAAATGTACTGACTTTATTCCTGTCTTTAAGGCATTAAGCATTAATATACCTGCGATCCATTTTCGGAGACGTTTAATACTTTTCAGTTTTGTCTACACCCGGTTTCTTCTGAAAAGTACTTATTTTTAGTTGACATGTATGCTTCGTGGAAATACCCTGAGACAGTCAGGTTTAAAAGTCTCTGTTATCATGAACGCATAAGAAAATGTGTTGAATATTTTCTGACCAAGTCGTGGGTTGCAGCACAACTAACATCTGAGTTTCAATATATATTCTCACTGACTGACATCTGTCACTGCAAAAGACTGAAGCCCATGTACTTAAGCCTTCATCTGCTCCACCGGCCTAATGTCTTCACTTCATCATGTCTTGGGTAGAGGGTAAGTGGGTGTAGTTTAACCTATCTGAAACTTACGTCAACCTACTTTCCATACAACAGTTGTGCCCTGATCTCGTATCTTTCCATTACCCAGTGTTTTGGTGAGAGACTTGCATAATCTTAATGGATTATTCCCTGTTCCAATGCCCACACATCCATTAACTGAGTTCTCCTGTAATGCAACTCTGTAGACCGGAATGTCCTTTGAGCCTGCTGTACAATGATTCACACTTCCACATCTCAAATCCAGTCCAGGGGACCGGGGACAAAGCTACTCTCAGGAGTGGTTCTAAAGATGGGCTCCTCACACCCTTAAGGGAGCAATGATCACCAGTATATTACACTTGATAGCAAATAAGACCCCCATAGGTGGAGAAGCAGATAGCAATGACAAAAAGGGAGTTGAAACAAGACAAGTTAAAAAACGAGTAAGGTGTCTTCAGGGTACAATATGGATCTATTGTCTTCATAATTCATCACCGCTCCACTGCCAGACTTCTCAAGCTAACTGCTGATCCAGAATGGTCTGATGCTGATATTCTGAATTCCCAGCTGCAATTTCAAAGAAGTGGCGATATATCAGTCTGCAGGTTGATAGGAAGCTGACACAAGGTCAAAATGTTTGAGGCAATCAAAGGGAACCACCCGAGAAGTTTTCACTGCACCATCAGTGAATGAGTAAACATGAAATGGGGTAGCTGGGGGGAAACATCAGAGAGAAAGAGGAATCATAGGCGGGGGGATGTAAGGCAGTAACTGGTACATTGCAGGTGCAAAGTCTAAGGTCCTCAATATGAGGTTGGCGGTGGCGGAGGCTGCCCGCCAAACTCTTTGGGTCCGAAGACTGCCAGTTCAGTTCTCCTCCCGCTGGCCCTATTATGAGTTTCCCGCTGGGCCAGTAGGCAGAAACAGCGTTCGTAATCGAGCCAGCGGCAATGTTCACACGTTTCACTGTCTGTTATTCAGGCAGTGAAAAGCATGACAGGGCTTCCCATGGGGGCCCCTGCACTGCCCATGCAGCTGCATGGGCAGTGCAGGGGTCCCTATGGGGCCTCTGGCACCACATCTCCGCCAGCCTTTGCATGGAAGTCATGCAAAGGCTGGCAGACCCGCAACTGGTAATCTTTAGTACTGCCCTGGCAGATTAAGACCGCTGGCACTTCCAGGCCGTCGGCCGGCGAAAAAGTGGCTTTCATAATGTGGCTGTTGGACCGCCACATTGGCGGCTGTCCAACTACCACAGCGAGCCTAGCGGTCATAGGATCACCAGACTCGTAATTAGGCCCTAAACAAAAGCAGTTTAGCAAGTCTTCTCTTGTGCACAGTAGACATTGCTTTTCTGTGGTTGTTCATTTTTATAAGACCTTCCTGGATTGTCAATTGGTGTCAGGTGTACAGGTAGCGTGTATGAGAAAGAGGGTGGGGAAGAAGCCTGGGTGAAATTTAAGTTGCACTGTTTTAGTTCACATAATTTCAGGAACGTTGTGTTATGCTTGTTATGTGAAATTCACAAAATCACTACATTTTTTATAAATATGCACCATCCTTAGCTGTAAAAATGTACCATGGTTAATGTACAGCACATGTACACGAATGACAGAATGTGAGCAGCTGTTGTTCACCGTGCTTTTATTTTGCACTTTTTTACCGCAAACTGCTTTCTAGCATCACAAATCAACATTTCACACTAAACTAGAGCACTAAGGGCCAGATGTAGGAAACTCTTTGCGACTCGCAAACGGCAAAAAATGCCGTTTGCGAGTCGCAAATGTGAGTTTCCAATGCAGAAATGCATTTTGCGAGTCGGGACCGACTCGCAAAATGCATTTCCGAATCGCAAATAGGAAGGGGTGTTCCCTTCCTATTTGTGATTCGCAGTGGTATGCAATACCATTTGCTACTGCATATGCGGTCGCAAATGGTGTCGCAGTTACCATCCACTTGAAGTGGATGGTAACCCACTCGCAAATTGGAAGGGGTCCCCACGGGACCCCTTCCCCTTTGTGAATGGACCACAAATTATTTTTTCAGGGCAGGTAGTGGTCCAAGGGACCACTACCTGCCCTGAAAAAATACCGAAACTAAAGGTTTCGGATTTTTTTTTAAGTGCAGCTCGTTTTCCTTTAAGGAAAACGGGCTACACTTAAAAAAAAAAAACTGCTTTATTTATAAGCAGTCACGAACATGGAGGTCTGCTGACTACAGCAGGCCTCCATGTTTGCGAGTGCCCATAGTCGCTATGGGGCCGCAATTTGCGACCCACCTCATTAATATTAATGAGGTGGGTCTTTGCGACCCCATACCGACTCGCAGACGGTGTCTGAGACACCGTTCTGCATACCAAATAGCGAGTTGCAATTTGCGAGTCGGAAGGACTCGCAAATTGCAACTCGCTATTTGGTTTTTTGCTACATCTGGCCCTAAATGACTGACTTGTACTTCATGTAATTACATATAATTAGTTGAACTTTTGAGAAATATTTTTCATAAGTATGCAAAAACAAGGTACACAAATATCTCACACCTCTTGTGGGATTCGCCAGAGTGACTTGCAATATAAAGCCAAAGCCTGCTCGCAAGAGCTTTAAGCTCCCTGCATGTTTCCTGTGTTTCCTGGACCCTCGACAATTGCCAGGTATCCATGGTGCCCTTCATGCAGTCTACGACGCCACATCTTTCCCCATGACAAGGATGGTGTGGAGATGGGATGATAGCAAGAGTGCAAATGTATTCAGCCCTAATAGCAGTCAGTGAAGGGCATTCAGGGTGGGTTAACATGCGAGTAAGCGCTATATAATGGGAAGCCTTTTCTTGATGTATTTCAGTGATGGGCAGACTTTCGGCTATCCCATGTCAGCTGAGTAAGTGTTGATTGTCATTTTGTTGTATCAGTAGGTCTTATAATACATGCCATATGTGGATACATTATACAATCACACAAGAAAATCAAGAGGGAAAAAGAGTGCCCACAGTACATTCTCCCAAAAATTAACATATCTAAGCCCAATAGGACAGAGCACCAAAAATTAAAACTGAAAAAGTGTGTGTTCCGTATTTAGTATCATGAGGTTGAAATACTAGATCCAGTTTTTCTGGATGAGTAGACCTCACCAACGTATTGTGACATACTTCATCATAGTCTTCCTCAGCCCACCCTGGTGAGATGGTACTACCAGGGCGGACTCTACCTCATAAGTATGAGGAAGTTCTTGATAAATTATAATTCTTTGATAATAGCAGGGGTCCAGACATAAATACCCTGGGGTACACCTACATGACTTTCCTTTATTGATAGGTACCCTAGGTGTGTCTAAAAGGGTAAAAGGGAGCTGCTTCTGGGCAATATGACCGTCACATCCATTTTCCTGCAAACATGTTTCTGCCCTTAAACTAGCCTATCATACAGTCTCGGGCATTCATCAAGGCTAATAAAGGTAGAGGTAAGTGATCTCACCTAAACTAGAATAGCGCCTCTTCACGCAGGTGAAACAAGGACTTCCCACTTACTTGCATTGAGATGACAGCCTAGAGAATGGACATCATAAGTATTTATGTCATGATTGACATAATTAATTCATAATGAAGTAGAATCAGCACACATGGTCATTATAGTGAGACTGCAAAACAAAACACATTACAAATGTGAGACCGTGGTGCTGTGCAGACAAGAAAACACATGCATTTAATCATGCATCCTGACTTACCCAACTTGGGTGCGTGCTTTACAACTTGGTCAGATGTCAGGGAGGAAGTCTCCTGTAGTCACACATTTTTAGCATAGCAGGGTTGTCAAATGGTAACTATCAGAATGAAATCCAACATGCAGGGAAAAATGTTTTTCTTTAATGGTAAGTTGGCCATGCTAGCTGAGAGAAATAAACTACTGGATTAGTCAATTAAGAGAAAAAAGAGGCTTTAAATAATTTACAGGAGTTTCTGCAGCTATTCAAATTATGCCTGTTAGTTGTCCAAATATATACTGAATACTATCATTAAAACACCCAGAATAAAAGTAAAGGTACCTTGATACTTGCATGTGCCCAACAGAGGGCTACTCGGGACACTTACGTAGTCAAGAAGCAGCGTGCGTCTGTGTACCTACACCATAGTCCCTTGGTCTGCCGAATTCTAGGCAGAGAACAAGGGCAACGCTGTTAAAGGCAAAAGCAGGCAACATATTGGGGAGTGCCTTCATCCATGTAGCTGACCAATGGCAAGCACTGGAGTCACAGGATACGCAAGGCCCATAAATTGCTGCATTTCTGAACAAGGAAATGTCCCCCCACTCTGGGTCTCATTCAAAGGCCTCTCCTCAAGAAGTGCAATTTCTCAACTACACATTGGATGGTCAACAACCTCGACTCTACATCTTTTCCCGCAAATAGATTCTAATAGCATATGTTCTGACTGCACATTTACAGTTGTAATTTGCATGGACACCCCCTAATGCGTGTGATAGGGGTGCTCCTAGAGCACTGCCATATCTTGATACTAAAGATCGTGTCATTGTGCATGCAATTTGTAGAATGTGGAGCAAAAATGTTTACAGTGTTGTAAATATCCATAGCCTAATAGGTAAAGTGCCACCAACAGTCTCCATATTTCTGTTCAGGTGCTCCATGGTATGGTAACACAGCAAAGAAAAGAAACTATACATTTTCTTACCAAAACTAAAGTATACCATAGTATTTTAATTAGATTTTATCATAAACATGAAAATAAATTCCCACCTCTATTTAAAGGCTGACAGCAAAAAGTCTTAGGGCCACATGTATGACCTTTTGCTTTGCAACTCACAGTTTGCGATCTGTTTGCGAATCGCAGAATGCAAGTTGCAAAACAAAATGTACAGCAGTGTTAACCACACTGTTTGCATTTCACAAATGGGTCGAAGGGGACATGCCTCATGAATATTCATTAGGCAGGTCGCCATTTGCGACCCATTTGGGAATGGCCGCACTCACAGGGATGGTGGCATACTGGGGTCAGCAGACCACCATGTCTGTTACTGATTTTTCAATACGGCTGTTTTTTCTGCATCCCATTTTCCTTAGAGGAAAACTGGATGCATTTAAAAAATAAAAAATGAAATGTTTTATTTTCATTTATTCAGAGTAGGCAGTAGTCTGTGGAACTCCTGCCTGCTCTGAAAAAACATTTTTGCTACCATTCACAAAGGGGAAGTGGTCCCCTGGGAACCTCTTCCCATTTGCGAATGTGTTAACACCAATGAAATTGATGTTAACTGCAAATGTTTCAAATGCTTTGCAACCACATTCACTGTCACAAAACAATCATACATCCCCTTGCAAGTCGGAATTAGAAAGGGTTGCCCTCTGGATGCCCCTTCCTAATTGCGACTCACAATTCCTATTTTGCGACTCGTTAACTGGATACTGACTCGCAAAATAGGTATGGTGCATTGCGGTTGCAAATGGCGATTTTCACCTTTTGTGACCACAAAATATTGTCGTACATCTCACCCTTAGTGAATAAAAATAGAGCCCTCATTACAAGTTTACAGAACCGTGCAAGGTATTTACCATGCCTGTTAAATAGCAATATCACAAGATGAGGTATTTAAAGACGTCCTATTTAGGGTTTTGGGTTTCAAATGTGAACAGAGGCTTAACATATGGAAAAGGTATACAGATGCATGAAGTTTCAATTCACAAAAAAAATTGCAATTGGGCATCGACTTTGAGAAAGGAAAATAATTTTGCAAAGTGACCTATGTCCTCATAAGTCAATTCACAAACTTCTAAATCGTATGGGTTGCTATCTGACCTAGTTCATCAATATTCATGAGGCGAATCACAAATTGTGCTTCATAATGATTGGATGGCTCATACAAATGGTGGCATATAGAGGACAGAAGATAAACATGTCTGTGATGGCATTTAAATAAAGTAAACTTTTTTTTTAAATGTAGTCCTTTTTCGGAAAGGAAACGGTGGTGCATTTCAATGGTAATGTGTGGGCTTCTTTTTTCCATCTATTGTCAGTGGGCTTTTTTTATGTTTAGTTTAGTTTTAAGGATTTATAAAGCACATAGTTACCCTAAGGCATCCCAGCGCTAACATAACATGACTACTGCCAGAGACAAGGAAAATCCAAAAAGTTACCTACAGAAAAGGATAGTCTTGAGTTTTTTCCTAAAAAGCTGCTCTGAGGGTTCATAACGAAGCTCAGAGGGAAGATCATTCCAAAGGCGGGCGGCCTTGGTAGAGAAGGAATTGGCTCCCCAAGCTCTCTTAAACCGAAAGATGTAAACATGACGGAAGGAGGAAGATCTCAGACTTCGGGAGGGGGCATAGATAAGGATCAGTTTTCTAAAGAACATCGGACCCTTATCATGGAGGGCCCTGTGAACAATACACAGGGCTTTAAAGTGGGTACGCTGCTTGATGGGGAGCCAGTGGAGTGTTGAAAGAGCCGGCTTTGCGGATAGATGTCTGGAAAAATCAATAAGGAGCCTGGCCGCTGCATTCTGTACTGTCTGCAACTTCTTTATCACATATGCGGGGGAACTGAGAAACAGAGAGTTCCCATAGTCAAGGCGTGAGAGAATCAGAGTTTGAACAAGGATTCTTCTAGCCGTAGAGGGTAGAAGGTTAAAAACCTTCCTAAGGACACTTAAAATACCAAAACATGTAGAGGAGACTTTTTTTGCTTGAAAATCCATAGTCAAGCGGGAATCCAACCAAAAGCCAAGGCTTTTTACCTGAGCCTTGGGTGGAGGAAGGTTGTTAAAAGCCTCGGAGTGCAATGAGAGGGGGGAGGCTGGGGAACCATTGCCCAACACAATAACTTCTGATTTCCAATCATTAAATGTAAGCTTAGATTGAATCATCCAGTCTCCAATATCCTTCATACAGCAAGAAAGATTGACCGCGGATGAATCCCCAGAACTAGATAGTGATACCACAAGCTGAGTATCGTCGGCATAGGTGACCAGGGAAAAGTTATAGGGAACAATCACTTTAGCCAGCGGGGATAGATAAACATTGAAAAGAGTCGGACTCAGGGAGGAGCCCTGAGGGACTCCACAGGTCAATGGAAAAACCTCAGAGAAAAAGGCTCGATCCAGAACTTGAAAGGATCTTCCTTTAACGAAAGCAGAAAGCCAAGACAGTGCTAAACCTCCTATCCTTAATTCAGATAGCCTGCAGCAGAGAAGATTGTGGTCCACCGTATCGAAAGCTGCACTAAGATCAAGTAAAATAACAGCTACATAAGCCCCTTGATCCAAAAGTTGACGGGCTGACTCCGTCATTGTAAGGAGAGCTGACTCCGTGCTATGGTGAGCTCTGAAGCCCATTTGAGTAGGGTGGAGGAGTTCGTGGCTCTCCAGATAGCTGGTTAATTGATAGTTGACATGCTTCTCCAGGATTTTTGTTGAGATGGGAAGAAGAGCAATAGGTCTATAATTCTCCAACAAAGAAGGATCCAACTTAGGCTTTTTTAGAAGAGGCTTAATGATGGTGTGCTTAAAAGATGAAGGGAGAGAACCTGAAGATAAGGAGTGATTCAGTATTTTTGTGAGAGGAGGAACAACAATATCTGAGACCCGCAAGAGAATGGCAGGAGGGGCAGGATCAAGGGGGGAGCCCGATTTAATTTTAAGGAGGAGGTTGGTTGTTACAGCATCTGTAAGAGGTGCGAAAGCAGTTAATCCGATTCCAGAAGAGGCGGGGTCCATCGCTTGATGTTCTAATGACTCCAGAGGGGTAGAGGAAGAGAACCCAGAATATATCTTGATGACTTTATCATGGAAGTAAGATGCCAAGCGATTACTGTATTCAACGGAGGACTCTGTGGGAGGGGCTGGCATAGGGATTATGGTCAATTCTTTAAAGATCTGAAAAATTTCCTTCTGTGAGCAGGAGTAATTTTCTATTTTTGTGCCATAGTAGGTGGACTGGGCGGCCTTAATATTTTGGTGATAGAGTCTGATGGATTGCCTATATACTTCTCTGTCGGAGGGGCTGTAATTCTTTCTCCACATTCTTTCTAACTTTTTACATTTTTTTCAGAATGTTAAGAAAGGGGATGGCGTCCCAAGGCGACCCCTTCCCTTTTGCAAATGTGTTACCACTCCAACTCAGAGTCGATTGCTTCTCAATGTTTTGCAACAGCATTTCAGTCATAGAACATTGATACTTGCATTAACCAAATGCTATTTAATAAGGACTCCTAAACACGCTCCATCCAAACAGTGATTTGTTATGCCTTTCTAAATTTAATTTTCGATTTGGTAACCTTTTAGAAATAACAAAAAAGGCCAGAGATGGGGTGCTGCCAGTTAGTCAGAGAACCCGGATTAGGGTGACAGGCGTCATGTGGTGTGGAATCATACTTAGTACCCACAATCTATGTGATCCTGTCTCCCAAATAAAGTAGCCTCATTAACATAATGAGAACCAACGCGACAGTGTCTACCACCATAAACCATAGCTGTAGAATAGATTATGTTGGCACTATGAGGTGTTAAATATGGCAGAATGTGATCAAATGAGTGCAGAGCTACATGCAATGAAAGAAGATTTTTTTTTTTACGTATGATTTATTAAAGTAGTATTCCTAGGCCCAGATTAATTAGTGGTTCTCTCTGGTCATTCCACCGCTGGGTAGGTTCAGCACCTCACGTAATAATAATCAAAATAAGTAATCATAAATTGTGAATAGTAATGATTTGCAATTTGTGATTTCTTATTTAGAATGTACTAAAATGTCTTCAGCAGGAGTGGTTGCAATTTACGCACTGATTTCTTTTGAGTGCATTGGTATTTTGCAAACCAACCTATGCATTGATTGGTTAGATAACAAAATAATTTTAGTTGGCTGCAATTCAACCTACTTCATTATTCTGCGTTAACTAGAATGCAAATTGCAACGGACTACAATTGGCCACAGTCCCAGGCATGGTGACCTGCTGGGATCAGCAGAACACCAAGTCTGTGATTGTGTTTAAGTTTTTTTTTTAAATGCAACTTGTTTTCTGAAAATGTAAATGGGGTGCATTTAAAAGAAATTAAGCATTTTAAAACATTTTCTTAAGAGCAGACAGTGGGCCAAGGGACTACTGCCTACTCCTAAAAATGATTTTTGTCCACCAAGGCCTGACTGGTAACCCAAAGCAACCCTGGCAAATTTTGTCAGACCAGCTCCCATAATGGTCATGGCGAGCGAGCCTGACAACTACAAAGGGACTTGTGGGGGTAGGGACAAGGGGTTCTCCCACCCCACCCAAGAAAATATGGGAAAAATGGCAAAACGGTGTATTCTAACACATTTTTCATTATATTCCATTACATTCATTTTTAGAGCATAGTTAATGATGCCCTCAAAGTACACCAGGATACAGCAATCTTTATTGTGGCTCTTCAATGATTCATTTACCGCCACTCTCTAACAGTGCCTCTCAAATCTCCATAGCCCCTCTCTTACATGAATGTTATTTGTTTTATAGTACATCTTTTACCAGTGTAGGGCGTTGGAGCACTTTACTTCACAAACATATACAGAGATAATGATTCATACATGAGTAAATCAGTGCATAGAAAATGCTTCATAAGACAAAGGGGAGTACAAGGTGCAGAATTCAAGTGTCATCCATACTGGTAGGATTTGTTTTAGAAGTGCTTGGCCTGGGAAAGCATAAAGTCAGGATTCGAAACGTAACAGTGGTTAGGGTTGACTTTAATTATAACCATTTATTTCTGCCCAAACTCTTTTTAGCAAAATTAGGATAATCAAAAAGTATAAAAAACATAACTTTCTAACATGTACCATTGCACGCAGCTCTTTGTTGGTGTTCATATCTCCCTCTGGTAGATTATGATTGTAACCTATGAACTGCACAGTATCAAAAGGAGGTCTGCGCCAAAACCAGTATCCCACTGAGCTATGCACATAAAAAGCTGTTTTGTAATCTGCATACTACATGTTCTTTGCAGCAGGCATGTTAACTCTCTGTGCTACATTAGAAGAATCAAAACTGCCACTAGATAAAACCCGTACCTCTCCCTGGCAAGTACACAGGTACATTAATCACCAGAGTTTTCTTGGCACTTTTTTGTTGCCCGAAAACGGGTGGGTGTACAGTGAACTCGGCAGTCTTTTTACAAATGCTGCACTGCTACAAATCTGGGCCCCAGTAACAAAAGCACCCCCTCATCTTTCCACCCTCCCGGGGAAACACCTGATGCCCGGTACAGCCAGTCCGACCTTGTTGTCCACATTCACAAAGAGAAATGGATCCATGGGAGACACCTTCCCGTTTGCAAATGGTTACGACCTTCTTGAATTGGTGGTAACATATTCATGATTCGGTCAAAAAATACTAATACATCATTTGAGGGCTGAGTATTCAGAAGGGATGCTCTTTACATGCCCACTTCCTAATATTGATTCAGGATTGCTTGCAACTACAAATTGCAATTTTGTAATATGTTTCTGAATTTCAATTTGGATTTTGTACATTTAAAAATGCTATTTTGCTCTTGCAAAGAGTCCAATTTGACCCTTGCATCCATAAAATTGCTTTGTACAGGAGGGCTTTTGTTCCTATCTCTTAAAGTGCCTCCAGCAATACAAGTGTAACAAATTCAAGGTCTGGGGAATCTTAGCCACCAGAAGAGCCATGACACAAGGTAAGTCACATGTGCCTGTATGGGTGTAAGGAAATGCCTCCTTGGCATGGTTACCCTCTGACTTTTTGCCTTTGCTGATGCTAAGTTTTGATTTGAAAATGTGCTGAGGCCTGCTAACCAGGCCCCAGCACCAGTGTTCTTTCCCTTACCTGTACTTTTGTTCCCACAATTGGCACACCCTGGCATCCAGGTAAGTCCCTTGTAACTGGTACCCCTGGTACCAAGGGCCCTGATGCCAGGGAAGGTCTCTAAGGGATGCAGCATGTCTTATGCCACCCTGGGGACCCCTCACTCAGCACAGACACACTGCTTGCCAGCTTGTGTGTGCTAGTGAGGACAAAATGAGTAAGTCGACATGGCACTCCCCTCACACTACCTATGCAGTATAGATAAGTCACCCCTCTAGCAGGCCTTACAGCCATAAGGCAGGGTGCCCTATACCATAGGTGAGGGCATAAGTGCATGAGCACTATGCCCCTACAGTGTCTAAGCAAAACCTTAGACATTGTAAGTGCAGGGTAGCCATAAGAGTATATGGTCTGGGAGTCTGTCATGCACGAACTCCACAGCACCATAATGGCTACACTGAAAACTGTGAAGTTTGGTATCAAACTTCTCAGCACAATAAATGCACACTGATGCCAGTGTACATTGTATTGTAACATACACCCCAGAGGGCACCTTATAGGTGCCCTCTGAAACCTTAACCAACTATCCGTGTAGGCTGACTAGTTCTAGCAGCCTGCCACACACCAGACATGTTGCTGGCCACATGGGGAGAGTGCCTTTGTCACTCTGTGGCTAGTAACAAAGCCTATACTGGGTGGAGGTGCTTCACACCTCCCCCTGCAGGAACTGTAATACCTGGTGGTGAGCCTCAAAGGCTCAACCCCTTTGTTACAGCACCACAGGGCACTCCAGCTAGTGGAGTTGCCCGCCCCCTCCGGCCACGGCCCCACTTTTGGCGGCAAGGCCGGAGGAGATAATGAGAAAAACAAGGAGGAGTCACTGGCCAGTCAGGACAGCCCCTAAGGTGTCCTGAGCTGAGGTGACTATGACTTTTAGAAATCCTCCATCTTGCAGATGGAGGATTCCCCCAATAGGGATAGGAATGTGCCCCCCTCCCCTCGGGAGGAGGCACAAAGAGGGTGTACCCACCCTCAGGGCTAGTAGCCATTGGCTACTAACCCCGCAGACCTAAACACGCCCTTAAATTTAGTATTTAAGGGCTCCCCAGAACCTAGGAACTCAGATTCCTGCAACCTAAGAAGAAGAGGACTGCTAAGCTGAAAAACCCCGCAGAGAAGACGGAGACACCAACTGCTTTGGCCCCAGCTCCACCGGCCTGTCTCCCCACTTCTAAAGACACTGCTCCAGCGACGCTCTCCCCAGGGACCAGCGACCTCTGAAGCCTCAGAGGACTGCCCTGCATCTAGAAGGACCAAGAACTCACGAGGACAGCGGCCCTGTTCACCAAAGACTGCAACTTTGAAACAAAGAAGCAACTTTGAAACAACTTGCGTTTCCCGCCGGAAGCGTGAGACTTGACACTCTGCACCCGACGCCCCCGGCTCGACTTGTGGAGAACAATCACTTCAGGGAGGACTCACCGGCGACTGCGAGACCGTGAGTAGCCAGAGTTGCCCCCCCCTGAGCCCCCACAGCGACGCCTGCAGAGGGAATCCAGAGGCTCCCCCTGACCGCGACTGCCTGCTTCTAAGATCCGACGCCTGGTAAAGACTCTGCACCCGCGGCCCCCAGGACCTGAAGGATCCGAACTCCAGTGCAGGAGTGACCCCCAGGTGGCCCTCTCCCTTGCCCAGGTGGTGACTACCCCGAGGAGCCCCCCCCTTGCCTGCCTGCATCGCTGAAGAGACCCCTTGGTCTCACATTGAAACCTATTGAAAACCCGACGTGTGTTTGCACACTGCACCCGGCCGCCACTGTGCTGCTGAGGGTGTACTTTCTGTGTGGACTTGTGTGTCCCCCGGTGCCCTACAAAACCCCCCTGGTCTGCCCTCCGAAGACGCGGGTACTTACCTGCTGACAGACTGGAACCGGGGCTCCCCCTTCTCCATTATTCCTGGGTGCAAATTTCTTAATTGACACTACACTGCAGTAAGAACCGAGGCTGCGTGTCCAGAAACCGACGCATCACCTCTCATGACAGTAGGGAACTGGTGCATCACCTCCCCTGGCAATAAGGAACTGACGCATTGTTTACTTTTACAGCATCTCACCTCCGTGAGTCTGTTCTTGTCTTTGATTTTTGACGCATCTAAGGTACTTTGCCCTAAATCAAACGCATACATTGTTTTCAATAGACTAAACTTGGTTAAGCTTTTAAAAGTGATATCTTGACTTGTGTATGTTGGATTTTTGTTCTGTTCTTGTTTCACTCAGATAAATATTGGCTATTTTTTTTAACTAGTGTGAATTAGTGTTTTTACTGTGTTACTCTATGTGTGTGTGTGTGTGTGTGTGTGTGTTTGTGTGTGTGTGTGTGTGTGTACAAATACTTTACACATTGCCTCTGAGATAAGCCGGACTGCTCGTGCCAAGCTACCAAGGAGGTGAGTAGGGGTTATCTTAGATGTGTGACTCCCTTACCCTGACAAGAGTGAGGGTCCCTACTGGGACAGGGTGTCAACCACTGTCAACTAGAGACCCTACTTCTAACAGTGAGCAAATCTCAAAGGGGCAGACCACTGTCATTCCAGTATGGGCAAATCAGCACAAAGGTGCAAATTTGTGGTTATTCATAAACCTCAAGCATGTAGCTTCCCAACTTAAATAGTCAGGCATTTTACTCCTTACATGAGTAGGAGTATAACCGTTTTCAGGGTGCAAGATAGGCGGGAATCCCCCCAAACTGTTTTGAGGTATAGCAGAATATATTTTCTACAAAAAACAAAAATAAATGAAACATTAATCACAATGCAATTTCAGTCTATGTGTTACATTTACAAATTCAGAAATGTAGACACATTTCTAAATTCAAAATAAATAGTCTTGGAGCAGACTAAAGATCACTTAAAATGCAAGAGGCAGAACATCAAAGGCAGGAGGGATGTAAATTATATTTAAAGCAAATGTTCCAGTAAAGAAGAATCAATAATTATGATGCCATGTTTAGTCTTGTCCTGGCTTAGCAGTTCTGGCTGAAATGTTTTTATTGGAGCAGGATCAAAATGTATTTGCATATAGCTGGGTCTACTATGAGGTGGCATCGTGCACAAAAGAATGATGGGTTAGAATGCTACCACAAGCAATTGCAGGTGGTTAGACTTATTGCAAGCATCCTCAAATCACCTTTTCTGTGTTTATGTATGACCATAAGTGGCCAAAGGTATGCCCAGGCATGAGTCCCTTGCTTACTGTGCCACTGGAACCAAGCTACACCTGAAAGAAGAGCCCCAATCAGAGTGAACCCAGTCTTAGGTTGCTTGTGTTCTGGTTCAGAGGGGACCTGGCTTGGCAGTTCAGTATGGACTGTTTAATAATTATGAGCCAGTCTTGTCCTGGCTTAGCAGTTCTGGCTGAAATGTTTTTATTGGAGCAGGATCAAAACTTATTTGCACATAACTGGGTCTACTATGAGGTGGCATCGTGCACAAAAGAATGATGGGTTAGAATGCTACCACAAGCAATTGCAGGTGGTTAGACTTATTGCAAGCATCCTCAAATCACCTTTTCTGTGTTTGATGTATGACCTTAAGTGGCCAAAGGTATGCCCAGGCATGGGTCCCTTGCTTACTGCACCACTGGAACCAAGCTACACCTGAATGAAGAGCCCCAATCAGAGTGAAACCAGTCTTAGGTTGCTTGTGTTCTGGTTCAGAGGGGACCTGGCTTGGCAGTTCAGTATGGACTGTTCCAATTGGAGCAGGGTCAAGACTGATTTACATTGATCTGAATCTAACCTGAGATGGCATGGTGAGCAAAAGAACAATGGGCTGGAATGCTACCCAGAGCAATTGCCAGTGGTTAGACATACACGAATCGTATCACCATTTGTGTGTTTGTTGTGTGCCTAGAAACATATGTATGTATTGGAAGTGGCAAACAAAACGTGCACAGTGGATAAATCATAAACAATAGTAAACCCTTGCCTCAGGGCACCTTCAGGGATGGTGCCCTGTGGCTTTTTTCCAAACATAGCAATTGCTCATTTAAGCAATACTCCACTGAATAGCTCCATAGATACAAAGTTGAGGGCTCCTAACAGCAAGAGTCCCAGATGTTTTTTCCATAAGGTGGGTTCAAAACTCCATCAACACAGTTTTGGGCTGTAATGCACCAGTGTATTAAGCTACCAGTATTTATTCATGCTGGAAGTTGCTTGATCCACATCTTTGTGCAACAAATGGCAGTCACAACTTACTATTATTTTGATTGAGATAATTTCAACAAATCTCATGATTCAGATGTACAAGACATAATGATTATATCATCACCATAAAAGAACTTTGTTTGTATGATTTAGTACTTTTGGGCTAGATACCTAAGGAGTAAATAATCCTGTTCACACAACATATATGCCCTCGCCATGCACTGCTAACTACCTCACATATTTCATCACTCATGCCATGTTCTATGACATCATTGATAACACCACTGTAACATATGAAATGATAGACTACTGCAAAGGTAACAGTGGGAACAAGATACCCGCACAATTGCCAAATTTTGTGGTCTATGTTGGGTATAGCCCACTTGGGACGGGTGCTACAACACACTACACTCCTGCTGCCACAAACTGTAAATAGGGTTATTGCTACTGCAAACCCACATTTGAAAATGCAGATTTGTCTGGAGCACACAAAATTATTGCATAGACAGTATAAATCATAATTCGATGATTGTAACATTTATTCAAATATAAAACTAAAGGCATACAGTGGGCAACAATATTATGCTTACAAATCCAATGTATTAAAATACAGCCAAATAAGCAATACAGTTAATCTAGCAACAGGGGACCAATGTTGTCTTTTATGCAAGTATGGTACAGTCAGTACAGTGATCTACGGAAGTCCTGACTATGTGTTCAGGTTTGGGACGTCAAATCTTGGTATCATTGGCATAGCAGGTAACTCCACACACAATAGATATGACAGATCTATGTAATATTATTATGTGGTCCAGACAAATCTGGATTTTAACATGTGAAATGATATCAGTCATGACAACATTGTGCGTGGCCGGGGAATGAGTTATATTTAATTGAGATAGCTATAACTGGTGAATTTCAGTGGGTTTTAAAAAAAAATTAAAACGGTATGTTTTAACTGACATGCTGACATTTTCACGCCCCTATAATGTCCCTTTAACCTTTGTGCTTTTTCAGTGATATATCGCCATGTGATTATCAGACAAGCTCAGTAGTGAAGCACCACACGCACTCATGGCTCTGCACAAAAGAATCCTTTATTGGGAAAGCCAGCACCAGTTCATGCGACGTGTTTCGGCCATTTGGCCTTGTTCACGCTAGCATGTTCGCCAAATACCCTTTAAACAATTCTTTCATCATGATAAAGAAAGTACTGCGTCATTAGCAGATTAAAGCACAACAAAGTGAAACTGAGAACCATTTTTAAAAGGTAGATGTAACAGTGAATTGTATGCACATTCTTTGCCTAAATCGAATAAGAGTTTACAAAAATGTGCTGATGGTAAATCTTTTCAGTACAATACAGTACAATTCTGCCAGTGGCTTTTTGATGAACATGACAATTCTCGTAAACGAGTCGTATATCTCAAAAAACAACATATGCATTCCATTTCATGCTTGTTACAAGACCAAAGTTTTAATACGGCAAAATGCTGTCCCATTGGGCTATTAACTTTAGGAAATGACAAGTGAGTCGTGTTTCCGGTAACAAAACATATGTGCTCAGAGTCGACTCTTACTTGTTACAAGGGACCAAAGTCCAATACCGTACAATTCTAACCTGTGCGCTATTGATGTTCTGGAAAGGACAGTGCTCGTGATTGAGTCGTATTTCTCTTAACAGATCTAATGTGTTCTGTCTCTTACTAATTATAAGACCAAAAACTATTCAGTGCATTTCAAATGAAGAAAAATTTTTATCAATGAAAAGGAAACTAATCAGTGTAAAGGAAACCACCACATTCTATTCAATATGTGTGAGGTTCACTCATAGAAATCCGTAATCACAACCTATTATCTTGAAGAAGTTAATGGAAGGATTAAAATAGTCACTATGTCCCATGAAACACACTACTCAAAATTGGCCTCCTTGCAACTAGTAATCTGTGCATAGCAAAATACTCTTTCACATAGTACTGCCCAAGTGGGAAAAAGTTATTACTTTGTTTTACAGTAAGCAAGTGTCAAAGTTACCGACCACTGTTTTACATATCACAGATATACCACAGTGAAGTTATGGTTCAGCCGCACTGTCCACTAAAAGGCTTTATTTATTTAAAACTTCTGACCTCATGGATGGATATGTATCGACTTTATCATAAGCTTTAGGTAGTCACTTAAGACTATTCATGCAGATCTGAGCAGGTGAGGGAGCGTTATGGAAGGGGTGAAAAAAAGGTATTTTCCCACTTTTCCACCAATGCGAAATTTTGCTAGGGCCTATAGCAAAACCTCTGAGCTGATTTTAGCAAAACTAGACATGAAACTTGCTTTCTGTTGGCTTAGTTTAAATCTGGCAAGCAGCTTTTGACATACAATCCCTTAAAATGTTGCCGAGAGGGAATAACTGGATTAATATAACAGTTTTGTGTATGTGCCATTTAAAATCGCAAACGAGGATTCACGACTCTTATGAATCACGTTTTCAATTTTTGATAAATGTGATTAGTTGGAGAACTGCTCTGAAAGTTTTTTTCTTCAATCTTGAAAATCACGAAACCATTTTGATTTGTTGTTCTGGTTACATCTCAGGCCATGCAGCCAAACATCAATCTGCACGGTCAAATGCCTTGAGCGGAGGGGGTTTGCATTTAAATGTATTATTGAAACTCCAATGACATTCGGTGAGATTTGTCTGTTATGATTAGCGACTCACACAACAAACTCCATGAGTCTTGCCACTCACTATGCTCAAAACATTGATTTGTCTCATAAGTGAAGCAAAGGAAATAGGTAGCCTATGAACAATATGACATTGAAGAGACTCTGTTTAAACATAACATATGGACTGCTATGGGCTCCTGCTTCAGCTCCTGCTATGCACATTTGTTTCTGAGCTGGTGGGGGAGGAGATTGTCTGGACCCAAGAGAAAGAAAAATATACAAAACATCTGCTACTGTGACATTATTTTACTCTGCAGTGACAATTTACCTGGCAATTTGCCTGACTTGAAAGGATTTATTGCATCACTGAATACTAATAGTCTGAATCTGATGTTCCGTCACACAATCTTCAATGACAAAACTGGTAGGCCTATTCACAAACTGTACATTAATACTACAGTAGTACTAATAATATATTACAAACTGCTATACACTAACTTTCATGTGAAGGTCTGCCGTCTATCCAATGATGAATATTTATGAATAAATGGGAGGGGTATATTGAAGAGTAAAGAATGGTTAATGGAGTACTAAGGAGATGTTTAGGGAGGTACATGCACTGAACCATCAAACAGTAAGCCTGTTGCTTTTCACATACTGCACTTCTATAGTTATCACAGGCAAAAAATGCCCAAAACAGCTATAAATGTACTCCAAGAACTGGTGTTGCACAACTCTCTCATATAAAAAAGAGGCAGGAATTAAGGAAATTTACAAAATTACAAGCTTTACAAATTAGGCCCCGTTGTACTGCCCAAAACAGTCTTGTGCGTTTGTCCAAATTCAGATTGGTATGTTTGAATTTTTTTGGATGCTAAAATTACAATTCTATCAATATAGACCTGCTCAAACGTGGTCTAATACATAAAGAGTACAGATGGAGTTACAAATTGGTGATGCTGAACAACTGAATAAATTGTACAAATTGAAACAAGCATGAATTGTACAATTTGAAGCAAAACAGAAATACACACTGCAAAAGGAGTTGTTTTGGACTATTAATGCTGATATTAGTTGTTGATAGTGATGTGCGTGCCAAATCTGTATTTGTACCATATTTTCTTTATTACAGTATTGATGCGTTTCAAATGAGGCAGTGAAAGAACTCATAAATTTAAAAAAAACTATTAGCAGAACCATTGATAATTTCAAGAAAATCATGGTATTAAAGGCCAATAATAATTTAACAAGTGATCAAGAAATTATCAAACCCGCTGATAAAGGAGGCAACATAGTGCGTACGGATTGGGCATTGTATCCTAAGACGTGACAGTCGAATGGCACTAACTGTTACACACAGACATCCAAACATAAGCACAGGTAGATACTTCACCAACATTATGCCAATCTGACATAATGGCAAGATCACAGATTGAATGAACCAGAAACTAGTATCCTACACACCCACTATTTACTTCTTACCCAAGGTCCATAGACCCTAGGCTGTTGATTTATACCTTATTCAAAAAGCCAATATCACACTATCAGAATCATTAGTAGATTTAATTAGTAACTCCAACAATGGTACTATTAAAATATAATCTTTGATGTCATCAATGATGTAATTTAACATGTCATGAGTGATGTGATACATGTAGTCATAAGCAGTGCATGATAGAGGCCCATGTTATAGTTAGTCTGCTACACTATAACTGGTCTATTTCAGTGTTTGCTGGATTTATTTTATGTTAGCTTGTGTTTCATTCCAACACCTAACTACTAGTCACTTTAAAAGTTGTTTTATTCAGGGGATATATATATATATATATATATATTTATTTATATATATATATATATATATATATATATATATATATATATATATATATATATATATATATATAAATATATTTAGATATGACCTACTGGTGGTCGACAGTAGGTAGTTATAGTTAGGACCTAGTTTCCATATGAAAAGGGTTTTTTGACTTGCCTATAACTTTGGTGCAATTTGATGAATCTTCACAATATTTTCCCAAAAAGTGCCATGCTGTGTCTTATTGTGCATGGTAAGTTCTGCGGTGATTCATCAAGTGGGGCCGAGGAAAAGAGGGGCTCAAAAAATGTGTTTTCCATGTTATTTCTCATAAGGATTTTGAAAACGACTACAGCCAATTTTTTTGTTACTCAATATGGTTACTACATAGTTCTGACACACATCCATGCCAACATGATCAGGGACGTTGTGATATATTAGTGTCATCCTTTACTTTCTTTCCCTGTTCTGGGATGTACTTCTGATGTCATACAAAGGTATATGTTATCAGTGCACACTGGATGTTTTAAGTTTCATACTAACATTCACAAAATGCATAAGTTATCATTTTTCTATTGTTATTCCGTTATCAGGCAGAATATATAACTCAGTTAACTTGGCAATTCAGTTTGCTGACCTGTGTGTTACGTGATAAAGTTTAGAATACTGGAGAGAAGCATTGGACAGGGAAGTCGGGCAATCTGGCAGTGCCAAGAGTTTAAAAATGCCACTGAGTAGGCCAGTTTTTTTCAGTACACTTACAGTCGAGCCCAAAAAACTGGACCACCCAATGGTACTTTTATGCCAGCCCAACAGGAAGCGCCAGAGTCACCATTAAACAAATCCAACACTTGTGGTACATATGCTTAGCTTTCCCTCTTTAGGTAGTCTATGAAATTAGTATGACTAAGCATCTGCTCCTAGAAGCAGTTCAATTTGTAGTGTGCACTATAAAGCTCTATTGCTTAATAATGAGGTAACAAAGGACTTCTGTCTCTCAATTGAATTATCCTCTGGTATTTTTGTATAGATGATTTTTCGTTTTGTTTGTTGTAAAGTGAGTACATTACTATTAAGAATGGTTCATCTCTTATTGCCCCAAGGTCAAAATGTTTTACTGAAAAGCAAGTTTGCCAAGAAAGTGTTTTGGTCGTTTGTGTATGTACATCTATCTACAGTAGGTTCACAAACAGATTAAAAAACATAACATCTAAATATTCCTTACAAATAGTATTTTAGTATCTTTTCTTGTTTGCTAAAAGTTACATTTGATATTTCGGGAAATCCCTGTAAATGATTACGATATAGTGAACAATTGTTAACTAGGATTTTCATTCCAGGAATAAAGACATATTAGACCTGCAAATATGTTTCCTGTTGGCTCTTCATATTTCCACTGGCTATCCAGTATTTTGAGAGTTTGTATTTGTTATTCAGATATATACTTACTGCAAAATCCCTCAATTATTCTCATTTTGTTTCATGGAGGGAAGGCGATGAGGATAGAGAACATTTGGCTGTACAGCTATTTTTAGAGTTATCTGTAGTTGTATCGTAGATTTATGTCAGTCTCTCAACCCCTGAAAGTAGTGTCTTCTGACACCTTCTAACGATTAGGAAAATCCATGCAGCCTGGAGAAGCAGAGTTTTGAGATTAAACTTTCAGCTGGTCAAGTGTGATCCTTGTCTTATCTTATCCAAAAATAAATTAGAAAGCAAAGTTGACAGTTTTCTTCTATGCTCAAATTAGAAATGATCATGGAAAAATGCAGAATAAAATAAACTTCTGCAAAAAAAAAATGCATTTCACAAGAGATACGGTGGGTGCTGGAGACATTAGGGATAGTACCCACTGGAGAATCTGCTGTTTTGCTCGATACATGCGGGGTTGGGAGGTGTCAAAGCGGAACACGGGCTGTGTGGATTGGGCGGGGGGCATTTAGTGCGATCCCTGGTCATCAGTGCCATGAAAAGCATTTGGGCAGGGGCCAGGGGTCAAGGTTAGACAGCGCTTGCAGCTGGAGCCTCAGGTGAATTCATCAGGCGGATTTTCCAGCCTTTGAAATCGGACACAGTATTCCCACACCTGGGACATCTGGGTGCAGAACCACAGGGTAGGTTATTATTTGGTCATGTGGTAACCCAACTGTGAATACCGCTCTGCTCTGTTTATAATCGGGGCCTTAATGAATGAAAAAAACATCGATATGGAACTTTAGACAGGCTTACTGTATGAATATTTTTTTGGTACAAAATATTAACTTAAGTGCTTAGCCAGAGAGAAAAAAGTGAAACAGGCCGGTGCCCTATGGTTGTACTACAGGCAAATCAGAGGCAGCAAGAACTGCCACCACTACTGTCAGGTCCAGCATAAGCTGTTATTGATGATTCATCTGCACTCGCCCATGTCTTCTCATCTGTTTCACCATCCCCATGTAGCACCTTCTTCGTAGTTTCCCTACACTATAGCTGACATGTTGTAACGGTGCTCATGGGTTATTTTCTGTTTCCGTGCAACCCTGCCCCTACTGCTCTTCAGCTGCCGCCTGCTCCCCGCTCCCCCTACATAGGTGATGATGTTGTGACAGCGGTGGCTGAATTTTTATTTGATCTGTGCCCCAAATTGTCACACCTATCCTTGTCTGTCCAACATAAGGGCCATCCTCCTGCTTGTGTCAGTGGTCACAGACTGACTTTGAATTATGCCTGCACCCCATCCCATCTGTTCCTCGTCAGTCCAAATCCACCCTATTGGCTGTCGCTGTCCCTTCATGTAGATTGCAGCTGCAATATGGCCGCCCATGAAGCAGGAAGCCAACAAAAGACACGGTTATGTGCATTTGCTCAAACGAAAAAGTCACACTTTTCACTGGTCACTTCAAACAGCTGTCTCTTTCAAAATCCTGCCCATGTCCCATCAGCTGCTGTTATGATAGCGAAAAATATAATTATATTCACAAAGCAGACAGTGTTCAGCATGTCTCAATCGAGTCCTAATGTCACAAATTACAAGCTGAACTACTTCGTTAGTAAGCATATGATATGTCTCCTGTCACCCAACCACTTCTCCCAAGTACACATTGCAGACAGTCATTGAGTGATGTGTCCTTTGTAACATTAACTAACCATCTCTCTCAGCATGTCAAATCTGCCTCTAACTGGCAATTATTTACGAGTAGCTGTCACCCAGGAAAGGACCGTGTGGATCTTTATTTACTGTGTAAAATTCATATATTAACATACTGTTAGACTGACAGCCCTAGGGTAGTCTTGCCCCATTTTTTTGCCTGCCTTTTCTGAATTTATTTTGCTGGTTTTAGGACTCCGCACATTACCACTGTTGACTAGCACTAAGGTGCTTGTGCTCTCTCCCCTAAACATGGTAACATTGGCTCCTACCCAATTGGCATATTTAATTTATCTATACGTCCCCAGTAAAGTGCACTAGACATGCCCAGGGCCTCTAAATTAAGTGCTACTAGTTGGCCTGCAGAACTAATTGCGCCACCCACACAAGTAGGTCCTTAACCATGTCTCAGGCCTGCCATTGCAAAGCCTGTGTGTGCAGTTTCACTACCAAATAGACTTGGCATTCGAAACTACATGCCAAGCCTTAAACTCCCCTTTTATAACATATAAGTCACCCCTAAGGTAGGCCCTAAGCAGTCCGTAGGGCAGGGCGCCATGTAAGTAAAAGGCAGCACATGTACTTGTAATTTGTACATGTCCTGGTAGTGAAAAACATCCAAAGTTATTTTTCACTATTATGAAGCCTGCTTCTCCACAGGCCAGCATTGGGCATTCCTTTGATTACCTTTAAGTGGTAATTTCTGATCTGAAAGGAGTGGCATTGTCAGGTTGGGTATGGTTGAAATGGTAGTGAGAAATCCTGCTTACTGGTGAAGTTGGATTTTAACTTTACTATTTTGGAAATGCTACTTTTAGAAAGTAGACATTTCTCTGCACTTACAGCTCTCTGTGCCTTACAGCCTGCCTCCAATCCACGCCTGGTCTGTACTGGTTGACAGCTCCCCTTGTGCATTCCACCCAGAAAGCCAAAACACAGGACTCTCAACTGCATCTGCATTCATCGGCATAATGATGGGTCTTCTTGGGCAGGACAGGTGGAGGGGATCTCACTTACACTTCAAAGGTTAGTGACCTGACCTCACACGAAGGACTGATAACCCCTCCACAGATCTCCTGACAGCCAGGACCAGGTTGAAAGGGGAACTGGTACACTTCAAAACCACTCTTTGAAGTTTCCTTCACTTTAAAGGCACATTTGGGTGTATACTGGGTCTGTGACACCATCAAATCAGAAACTTCTGGACCTACAACTGGACTCTGTCAGAAGGACTGCAGTGCTGCCCAAACGACTCATCTGAACTGCTTTTCTGGAAAGAGTGCTCTCATGCTTGTTGCTCCACTGCCTGCTTCTCTCTGACTCTGTTGGAAGGACTCTGCCTTACCCCACAAGTCATCTCCAAGGGTGTAGACTGAGCATGCATCCTGTTAAGAAGTCTCAGGGCCATTAAAAACATCACCAGAGAGAGAAAATCCACTGCATCGAAAAATTGACTCAACTCCTGGAAAATTCCACAGCTGAAGAATCGCTGCATCGCCTACTGAATCAATGCAGTGCCTGTTTCATTCTCCCAGTGCATTTTGGATTTTCCTCACATCGTCCCTGGGAGTCAAAATATCCTCGCAGCGCAGTAAGGAGCCATGGCTGTGCACTTCGAAATGGAACCATCACCTTGGCTACAAGGAAAAAATTGATGCATCACCTCCATGGTGCCAGAAAAATCGACGCATCACTTTATTTTCCAATGCATCACCTCTTCTGCGGCTCTCTGCGGTGTTAATTTTGATTCATTCCAAGTACTGTGTGCTAACAAGATAGAACTACTGGTTAATATGGATTAAGACCCACTTAATCCGTTACAAAAGTGATATATTTGGTCTTACTCTATTCAGATAAATATCTATTTGCCTAAACTGGAGTGGAGTACTTTTTGTGGTGTTTTCACTGAATTACTGTATGAGTTATTGCACAAATACTTTACACATTGAATTCTATTTTAAACCTGCCTGCTTTGTTCCAAACTACTGGAGTGTGAGCACATGATCAATTAGGTTGTGTTGTGACTAGGATTGTGGTCCCAGCTTGGACAGGGTGCATACCTTTGCCACCTTGAGAGACAATTTCTAACACATTGCCTCATGCTATTTGTTTTTCGATACTTGAGTAGTCTGTATTCGTTTCTCTCAACAACTTCAGTAATTGTGACTGCTCCTGGGAGAGATACAGCCTACCTCCAGGTCATTATGAACCCTCGAGTCCTGGGTGTGTAATACATTCTGAGTGCTTTGGTCCTGTTTTGCTTCCATCAAACTAATTAGACTCACAAACCTGAAATCAGTGATTTGTAGGTGAAAAGGCTACAAATGGAGGCAGGGTCCTTGATTATTTGGGTTGAGATCGCCAGTCCAGCTCACACTATGCACTACCCATGTAATAACACTGGGACAATGGGAGATGGTGAAATATGCAATATGACATTTGAAAAAATGTCCTGAAACCTGCTGAGCAAAAACTTTTCACATACAAGATTGATGTGTTCGTTATCAAGTTACTTCGAATTCGGTTATATTTATAGTCTCTCTTCTCCTTTTGTCATGTTTGGTGCTGCTGATGCGAGGACTGTTGCATTTTGGCATCTCTCTTGCAGCTATCAGCATTCCTCTCTCCTTCCTTCCCAGGCCGATCAGAGCCTTTTGACTTATTACTGTTCCTTCGGAGTCTGCCTTATAGGTTGCATCATTTCTGCCAGCACCGGAAGTGACACGTCCATATCACGTACCTGATTTTCCCCCTTATCACTTTCCTGAGAGAGGGGAATTACGAGGCTCTCCTTTGTCCACATGACATAGGAAGGTGGCGGGCTGCAGATAACACCCTGCAGCGGAGGGTTTCTGGGGTTTATTCTGATGCAGTACCTTCTTGGAACTTTAATACTGACTTCTCAGCACAAGAAAATGTGGATTCCTTAATGATAACTCTGACTGACAAACCCAAGTAGCTACAAATGCACCTGTATTGAGGGGTGGTTAGCTAAATCATTCCTGTGCTAATGCTTGTTTAAATGTAAAATATTCCCAGGGATTAATTTGTATCTTTTTGGACTCTGACATATGCAAACCTAATAAATGTGAATAAAATAAAGCTGTGTAAAAATGCTGCAAAAAAACGAATTGTTTGCCTAAAATGTCCTTTTCCGTGCCTCAAATGGCTTAGCACTTTTTTTGTTTAATAAAACATTATAAAATTAATATATCTAATAATGAATGTTCTATTTTTCAAATTATAGCCCAAAAGAAACGAATTTGTTTTTGTGAAAGAATGTTTTCGCAATGTTTATTGGTTGAGGACTTGATTAAATATTTAAATCTTTGTGTCGTGAATTTGGAAAAACCTCCTGATTTGTTATTATTACTTTGTTTTAGAAAAATAACACACACAAATTATTTCAGTATTGTACGTAATAAAAACTAAATTAAAGAAGAGAAGCTCCTCTATTCATTTGGAAAGTAAGTTAAACAATTAGAAATGGAGGCCTTCGTTATGACATTGGCAACAAATGCCACCTACCGCCACGGCGACGGCTGCCAAGATACCGTCGCCGTGGCTACCGACCTTCCACCTAATTATGACTCCCCCCAGAAGGCTGATGGGATTCCGTCAACGGTCATGGCGGCGGCCGGCGGTAAGGTGGCGCAGCTGCAAGCAGCAGCACCATGCCTGTAGAACGCCAGCTACCGTATCATGTCCCATGAAACGGCCTGGCAATGTTCTGCTGGCGGACGCTGCTGCTGGCAGCAGCGCTGCTTCCCGTCTCCGGCCGGAGGACCCCCTGCAAACAGGTAGTCAGGTTCTCCGACAGGAGAGAGGGATGGGGGTGCTGTGTGCGTGTGTGGGGGTGTGTGTGACTGTGTTTGAATGCGTGCAGGCATGTGTAATGCGTGTGTGCATGAGTGGGTGTGTGTGTGTACATGCATGTTGTGTCGTGTGATTGTGTGTGTACCTGGATGTATGTTCGTGAGTGTCCTGTGAGTGTGTATGAATGTATGTATGCGTGGGTGAATGTGTGTATGCGTGTATGTATGGGTGTGTGTGTATGTGCGTGTATGAGTGTATAAGGGGGAGTCGGGAGTGGGAGGGGAGGGTGAGGGAGGACTCTAGGGGAGGGCGGGAGAGACCCCTACCACTTCCAGGGAAGGAATTTCGTGGCACTGATAGTGCCTACCGACATGGTTTCCGTGGCGGTACAGAAACCACGGCAACCATGGTGGTGGGCGGGGTCAACATTCCATGGGCGGCCTAGTGACAGCCTTCGGGCTGGAGACTGTAGTTTCCAGCCCGGCGGTCAATACCTCTGTGGCGGTCAGTGTGTTAACTTGGCGGTTTGGCTTTGGCCAAACCGCCAATGTTATAATAATGGTGGTAGGTACCGCCAGCCTGTTGATGAGATCAGTGAAAGGTGAAGACACCACAACACTGATAGGCATAGTCCCAAAAAACACCCTCACTTATTCTAAATTCGTAATGGAAAGCGGTGCTGATGAGCGCTGCGCCTTAGAAGTCTATCATGTCTGGAACCTCTTACTTTAAGAGATTGGCATATAGCATGAGCCATGTTGCTACTTGCAAGTAGGAATGAAATGAGCAGCTGTTGTCTCAAGCAGATGATGTGAATATGTAGACATTTCTCTCCGGCATCATATTTAGATCATGCTCCACAGGCAAAAATGATTACATATCTGATCCCCTCTGGGCACCCCAGAGTGCGTTCAGGATTTATGACACAAGTGCGCAGAATGTGGAAACTGAGCATTGTGCATGCACCTAAGAAACCAGCTGGTCACAGGTAATGACAGGAGTGCCTAAGCTCCTTCCCTGTCTCCAGCGCAGTGCATTGTTTTGAATGTAGCACACTTGTTTTAGGAAAGGGCCTTCACCATTCTACAATGATCTCCGTGAATGTGCTGTACTGTGCTGGCAGGAGTTCTACTGGAACCTTATCAGAAACGCAGGAGAATTGACAACCTACCTATTGCTCCTTGCCCTCTTGCCTTCTCCATGTAACTTAACCAAATACTACTAAAACTACCTACACTCTATTATGTCTACCCCAACCTGCATCCTAGCAAGTTGGCTCTTAAATAAACCCAATATCTCTTCCTAGTCCCCTTTCCGATAATCCGATTCATTTTTCCTTTACCTCATGTCTTGTGCCATTGTCTTGTCCTTTTGAGTTCTTTTCCTGGTGTGTTTTGGGTTGTATTTTTTTCACTTTTTTCTGAGAAAAAAATATTCACATTTTGGAAATTCACCCAAAACTGGATTTTAGCAGCTTGAGGCAGTCAGGCTGTTGTTCTGTATTTTGGATAATCCTTCAAGTTTGTTATAGACCTATTTGCTTGTAGAGGAAGGGCAAGGAGTGAAAACTATAGAAAGTGATCCTGGTCATTAAATACCTGCTTGCTCAATGTTACTTCCATCCATTTAGTACTCCCGAGTCTAAGGGCAACGACTGACCAAGGCATCATTCACTTGAAGATCATAATTAATGGGTGAGATATCTCAGATATCCATTACACAAAAGACCTATGAACCCATGTTTGCCCCTGTTTACAAGCAGAAATACATTTAGGGCCATATGTAACAACGAATTTTCCCATAGACACAGAATGGGTAAAACTCTTTGCTACATCTGGCCCTTACTGTAGAAAAGAGAGTCGATGTCATCTCAATTCACTTGACTGCTGTGGTTTGATTGTCTAAAAGAGCTGCTGGTAACAAGAGTTTCCGGCCAAATCGAGATTACAATTGCCCCAGCAACCCCAATTATTAGGAGTTTATTTTACTGAAGAATTTCGCCTGCTGAAAACAATCAAAATGTACTGTGAAAATGTGCCGCAAAATGAAGGGTAGTATGCTTGCATCAGTACTGAAACGCCGATTTGTGCTGGTAGTTCCCCATCCCAGATGTGTGGCCCATTACAAGTATGGAAATATCAGGAGGGAGCGGACTTCTGTAACACACCTCTGATGAGCAGGTCCAATATAGCCATTTCTTATATCGCTTTAATAGCAAAGAACCCCCCGGGTACAGGAAATGTATTCTAAAAAGATAGCTCGGTGGAAAAAAATCTGTCTAATATGTTTTTGTTTGTGTATATACATTTTATATATTATAAATCGCTTTTAGCAGTTTCTGGCGTTTTGAAACCCTTGTTGCATTCGTGACAAATTATATGGAGTATATATCGTGTACAAAGCAGACATAGTTTATACATGCACACAACGATGATTTTTGAACATTTAGGGATGGAAAAATATTTTGGCATTAGTTCAAACATGAACATATTGTGGAGATCAGCCAACCATTGTGAAGAACCCAGAATATAAAGCATCAGTCACAGTTTGAAGAATGTGAGCGTAGTTTTCTGTCAAGGATTTGTTGGGGAACAGGGGCACACGGGGCACTCCAATACATCACTATGCGGACAGGGGTGTGATGTGCAGTTGTGGTTATGTTAGTTTTAGTGCACATTCAGTATTTAACCCTTCCTGTTGGGGGAATGTTAGAAAGAGTCGGTATGCTTCTAGTCTGATGATTTTAATAAAGTGCTTAATAAGCACGAGGGTTTACAGACTTCAAAAACAACTTCCCATGCCAATTTATATGCTGTGTTCCATATAAACATATGCATAGGTTTAGTCACTCCATGTCCCAGCTCTAATGCATTGTTACACCTAGACCAGGGTTCTGCAAAGTCGGTCCTGGAGAGCCGGGTCCATGCCAGATTTTTAGCATATCCACATTTAGAAAAATGTAGAATTCTGAAACATCTTGTTTCTAAATGTGGATATGCTAAAACTCTGGCATGGACCCAGCTCTCCAGGACCGGCTTTGCAGAACCCTGACCTAGACAATCAGTAGCCTATCAAGGATGCCACTGGCCCTATTGCACAGCAAAATAACCCCTTTGACTGATGTTGGGGTAAGACAATATAGCAATTATCAGGGTCCCATTGGCTCTGGGCCCCAGTGCTGCTTACCCTGCTGCACCAATGGTATCTACACCCATTTAGACAATAGGCCCATGGCTTTAGTCTATTCCTTATTGGTGGGGCCACTACTTATTTTTCATCATCAGACTTTAATCCAGAGTAAGAAAAAGGCAAAAAAAGAGAAGAAGAAGAGGAAGATGGAAAATCAGTGGCAAAGGGAAAATACAGGTTGTCAAAGAAACTGAAAGAGTAACACTAGAAAGCTGTGGTATACGTCAATGCCAGCATTTGGCAGTAAAATCAGTGAACTCCTACATCACACTTTGGCCACTGCATCAATATTAATATTCACAAATCAAACACTGATAACATTAGACTGTCTGCTGTCCCTTGCCCTATACTGTCATCTGTTGCTGCCTACTTAGCATTGTGCAAACAACCAGGGACTACTCCAAAGGCATTTTTTCCATCAAGGGCCTTAATTGAAAATAAATGCCCTAGCACCAATACTGGCCATCAAAGGTGTCAGTAAGTGCCTGCAACACAGTAAAAATTTGGTGTTACGGTACATAGAACAAGCAATGACAATGCCTATAGGTCTACATATAACTGAAAGTGCCTATCTGCTTAGGCACTAAATAAGTCATCATAAATACGCTATGTCCCTCATCCTTGCAGTCATGCATCAATTCATCCACCCACAGAATCATTCTTGCATTCACCAACTCAGTCATTCATAATGAAAGGGTACATACAAATTCAACAAGCATATGCAAGTTAAATTCAAAGAATAAAAGTAGAAAAAAGAAATAAATGTAGGTACCTAAAAGCGGCAGCCATGTGCTTACTAAATGAATTAAAATTGAACATTGAAGACGGTGTCTCTCTTGCAGAGGTAGTGTACACAGTGTATTGCTTTTTTAAAGTCCCTTCATGGTGTCACATTTACACGCAACTAGTTAACTATCTTGGATTGGTAAAACAGTGAAACAATGTGGTCAACACCATACAAAGATAGTCACCTTGGCTAGACGATGCACTGCAGATTAAACGGGGGGCAAACAAGTGACCCAATATCACTATCTGGGGAGTTGCAGTACTTTTTCAAAAAAAGTACAAAAAATTGAAAACAAAAGGGTTGTCCCACCAACCATGGCATTGAAGTGTCCTCATTTTAAGGTTTTGTAAGAATCAGACAAACTCTCCTCCACTGGAGTCAAGCCCAGCTCCAGTTCAGTATCGGAGTATGTTATCAGATGGCCACAACTTTTTTCTGAAGCTTAACAAGCTCAGCAAATAATGAGGTTCTTAACACCAAAAAGAATACTAATCGATGGAATCGGCCCAGTTAGCAAGAAATGATGGGACCCCCCTCCACAACCTTCTCTAAAGTGGTACGCAATCTGTTGATTTACTCAGAAACTTATCTCTCCCTTGAACACCAGATCTCCAAATCAGTCAGTGTTTTGTGGCTAAGCTTGTTTTAAATGTTGGTGTTTCAAGAACAAGAAACTCTTCTTCTTGAATTATGTTGTCCTATGGGCAGAGTCAACCAATTTGATAGGTAAGGGGTTGGGGCGAAGTTCAGCAGGTGAATGGCTTTGAAGTCAGGCAGCATATTTTAAATTTCTACCGCACGTCTAATGGTAACCAATTAAGTATAGGTGTTATGTCGTACAGTTTTCTCATCGATGGTACTAATATGTGTGTGGGGTGAATTACTGCTTTTAGCAGTGCAATGGCTGTTTCAGATGCTCCTGTGTAAAATGCATTGCCTGAGACTATTTATTTATGATACAGAACTCCGCAGGAGGTCCACATAAAACACACACATTAGAAAAAGCCTAGAGGAGAATAAAAAACGAAACCTTCATATACAGCTAAATAAGTTAATACAAAGATAAAAAAACATTTAAAAAAGTTAAAGATTGTAATACAAAACATTTCATTTGGGGGATTGGAGAAGGCCTGCAATAACTCCGAAGCAGTGCGTGAGGCAAAAATGCAGCAATCTATGGTTATATTGCGAGAAAGCCAGACAAATAAAAACATGATTCAAATCTTGGGCTCTATTTTGACAAAGGTTACAATTAGCTGAGGATCTGTGCCATCTGGCCCCCAATATATTAGGAGGAAGCAGCCCCTGTGGCAGAGGGAGCCAGAATCTTCTCACCCCATGAGGAAGGCTCCAGCTAAAATAAGGCTGAATTACCTTCAATTGTATGGTGTCAAAAATAAATTGTACACAAGCCTGTTTGTCCAGGCGAAGGCTCACGGACCAAGTTACTTGCCTAATTGTAGATTTGAGCAGCGCAGGAGAAAATGTAAAAATGGTTGTGGGGTCTAATTGTAAAAGATCTATGGCATATATAAAATTCCTGCCAATAGTATATTTCTTTCTGCTGCCACCCAACATTTATTTTTTTAACAATGACTGCAAAGAGTCATCACCACACGTCATCAAGCTTGTCACCCAGCGAATGACCGCAGCCAAACCTTGGACAAAAGCACTGCACAAGCCCAACTCGAGCCTTAATATAGCTGCTGAAAAGGTGGAATTTGCAGATGTACGATTCCTCAAGACAAGGCCCTCAAGTTTATCAAGAAAGACCCATTTAGAGACATCAATATGTTCTATGCCATAGAGCAAGGACGGGAGTATCTTTGCCCGATAAACCTCTAGGAGATATTTGAAATGTCTCCTACCCATTGCCCTATATAGGGCATTCAAGCCATAAGCCTGGGATAGAGCCTTGTGTTGATTATGTTCTGTATGCTCCCTATCATTAAGGTTCCCACAGACAATGTTAACCTAAAAGATGTATGAGTTTACTCTTTCAAGTTGCTGAGTTCCCAAAAACCAATGGAAACTGCTATATTTAAACCTTTTTTCCTGTGAAAACACAAGATTTTACTTTCGGAGCAGTTTACTTTAAAAAAAATGGGCTTCAGTGAATTGCCCAAGGGCTTGAAGGCTATTATTAAGCCCTTTCAGGGTCTGGTCCAATATAATTATGTCATCTGCATAAATCAGACAACATAACCGTCTTCCTCCCAATTTTGAGGCAAAACCCTCTCACCAGGTAAAATAGGTGGGTAGATCAGGAATGTACAAGGAAAACAGCAACAGGGCCAGCATACAACCTTGTTTTATGCCATTCTGAGTTGAGATTGCATAGGACAAGCTTCTTTCTCGCCCTAGCAATACCCTGCACCAGGTGAGGAATGGAGAGCATCCACCAAGTCTAAAAGGATGCCTGGCATGCCTAATCTTAGAAGATTTTTCCAATGCATAATTTGATCTACTTTATCAAATGCCGTGGAGAAGTCAATGAAGGCTGCATAAATCACCTCCCCTTTCAGGGAGAAATATTTCTCATTTAAGGACGGAGATGTTATCGATTGTACTCTGTTTTTTCCTAAAGCCTGATTGCTCTAGGGGGATAATTTTGTTCCTTTCCGCCCAATCACTAATCTGGGAAAGCAGATATTTGGCAAAAAAATGTCCAACTGCATCCAAAAGAGCGATCTGGTGATAGTTCCCAGGATAATTCTTGTGTACAATAATACTACCCTTCCAAAACGGGGGATATTCCTGGTTTTGTAGCAGCATTGAAAAACGTGTAACAAGATTTTGCAACAGGTGGATACATAGGACCAGATGTAGGAAACATTTAGCGACTCGCAAACGGCAAAAATTGCCGTTTGCGAGTCGCTAAACGCGTTTCCCAATGCAGAAATAAAAAACAGAAATAGAAACAGGTACCGACTCGCAATATGCATTTCGGAATCGCAAATAGGAAGGGGTGTTCCCTTCCTATTTGCGAGTCTGAGAGGTATGCAATACCATTTGCGACCGCGTACGCGGTCGCAAATGGTGTCGCAGTTACCATCCACTTCAAGTGGATGGTAACCCACTCGTAAATTGGAAGGGGTCCAAGGGACCACTACCTGCCCTGAAAAAAAACCGAAACTAAAGGTTTCGTTTTTTTTTTTAAGTGCAGCTCGTTTTCCTTTAAGGAAAACGGGCTACACTTAAAAAAAAAAAAACCTGCTTTATTGAAAGCAGTCACGAACATGGAGGTCTGCTGACGACAGCAGGCCTCCATGTTTGCGAGTGCCTATACTCGCTATGGGGCCGCAATTTGCGACCCACCTCATGAATATTGATGAGGTGGGTCATTGCGACCCCATAGCGAGTTGCAGTCGGTGTCTGAGACACCGTACTGCATACCAATTTGCGAGTTGCAAATTGCGAGTCGCATGGACTCGCACTTTGCAACTCGCAAATATTTTATTTGCTACATCTGGCCCATAGTGTTTTATTACCAGTATAGGGATTTCATCAGGGCCCATTGCAGCCAAACTCTGCAAGCCTCTGATTACATCCTCGATTTCTTTTAGAGTGGGGTATGTGTATAAGGAATCTGCCCCAACTTGAGGGAGCTCCACAGTATTCCCATTAGAAGCGTAAAGGCCAGATAAAGAGGTAAACCAGCTGCTTTCATTAATGGTCATTGGGAGAGATTTAGGGCCTGATTCTAACTTTGGAGGACGGTGTTAAACAGTCCCAAAAGTGGCTTGATACCACCTACCGTATTACGAGTTCCATAGGATATAATGGACTCGTAATACGGTAGGTGGTATATCCGCCACTTTTGGGACGGTTTAACACCGTCCTCCAAAGTTAGAATCAGGCCCTTAGTTCTCTGCCATCCCGTCTCCAACCAATGACTAGAAACGCGGGGTATGGTCATTAAAAGCTGCTTCCCTTACTGCAATCCAGAATCTATCCATTGTATCCTTTTTTAGACGAGCTCTTAAACGCCTCCTCTTCTTTTTAATAGGTCTATCAGAGATTGCCTTCCTAACGTGATTCCTCTACATTGCTTACGAGTGAGAGCATTAATTTCTCTGTTCAGTAGGGGGCGAGATTTTACCGTATAATTGCTCTGGGCCTTCTAGCAGGTGGTTCAGAGTTAACTGCTGCATTAACTCAGTGAATCTCTCCAAAAAGTTTCCTGCCCAGTTACCAAGGTCATCCAAGATGATCTCTAAGATACATTTGAGCCCCCCAAGCCTGACAGGGGACCAATGTTTTCTACCCATTTTCACATTAAATTGTGAATTCTGCCCCTCCAAACTCCAGGGATCAGCAGGGAACACTTTCAAATTGAGCAAAACAACCAAGGGATTAGGATCGCTGAGCACAGACTCTAACACTTTTATGTCCTTTACCATGGAGAATGCCTGATAGCTCGTTATCACGTAATCCAAAACAGCAGGACCCCTGGAGACTTGGGCGTAAAGTGAGCTGGTGAATCGGATGCAGTCATTCGTCTTCAGGTGCTCAAGGAGAAGCTTCCCAAGCTTGTCAGAGCTTATTTTATGGGGAGAATGCAGGTTGGAATCCCAAATGCTTCCTCTTTTTCCTCGTCCCAAAAAGATATCAGAACTAAGTTAGGAATTTTATAATTTAAATCACCAGCCATAATAATTCGCGCTGCTGGCTCTCTATCACAGAACTCCTTAATAAAAAGAAATATCTTAGTTAAGAGGCTATCATAGGGGACACTAGGAGGGACATAGGAATTTCTCAGCGTAAGTAAAGGTTCCTCAGACCCTTCACCAGTGCTGTGAAGAATTATGGCTAGGAACAAATTGCTGGGGTCTCTATAACATTCATACTGCCAGTGAAGCCTATTAGACAACAAACAAGCTACCCCAACCTTGGCGTGGCCTCTCTTTGAGGGGGTAGCATTACAACCAAGTGAGTAATATTTATCACACAGGAACTCCCCAGTGTACCAAGTCTCTTGGAGGCAGATTATGTCAGCATTTAGAGAATTCAAAAACTCAATTTATTCCCCCTTATTATTTACACCTGCAGCATTCCAGGATACGGTAGTAAGCTCATTGCACTGAGATGGTGCTGTTGGGCGAGGTATTGTGTAGGAACTACTTAACGCAGCCGGTAGCCAATTCCAAGAATTGGGATTAATTCTTAGATCATGGAGTGAGCATGTTGGGGGGGGTCCTTAAATGACACTTCCCAGCCATATTCCCCCAGAGAGATTTTTAAACTCTCTTGATCAGGAGGGTAGTTGTCATGATTATCTAGGGGAATATGAATAGAACTGTGTTTCCTGACACTGTTGCAGGGATGCTGTGAGGCACTACCAGCTAATGGGCTTTCCACATTGCTCAAAACAGGGACCACGTTGATGCCTTTACGTTGTAGACAATCTGAATGATTTAAGATTTTTCAGTTTTGAATGGAAAAACACTCTGGTTTTGAGAACAAAACCTAAGTCCTCCAGAATAATCATATATAAGTCACCACTTTCAATTAGACTGAGCGAGTCTATCTCCGAAAAACACTTTAATTGAGATCTATTTAGGAAAAGATTTGTGTCAAACAGAAGCATAAAATCAAGAATCAAAACATCCTCGGAGTTTCGTCTCTTTTCCCTTTTTGAAGGTGGCGACCAGACTGGCTTGAGCTTAGGCCCCAGAGGAACTCCAAAAGGTTGTACTAGAGGATTAAAAGATAGCCTAATTAATTGAGATATAGATATATTTCGGATCAGGATTGAGCCATCCATATCTGGCATGCATGGGGACGTAGAGGAATGGCCATAACTCGAGAGTCAGTGTTTACAGTATGGTGTTGTAGAACAGGAGCCTCCAGAAAATCGCACCTTTCTCTGACCTTTTTTGGTGATCCTTTGAGTTGATTTTTTAACCCTCTTAAGTTTCTTCCTTTTGCAAGTTAGTTTTTGCTCTGAAAGACAGGACTCCGATCACAGAGTTTGCCTTTGGTCGAACTTTGAAGATTGGAAACATATCCTGTCCTGAACTTTGAAGGTCAAAATCCGGGCTTTTCCCTGATGAGAAGTTGCTCAATACAAATCTAATGGAGTCTACTGAACTCTCGATGGAGAGGCTTGATTACAACTTTGGTGGAGGGGGTTCATCCGTCCCAAATGTGGTGGATATCCTGCCCAGTGTATTACGAGTTCCATAGGCTATAATGGACTCGTAATATGGCAGGCGGGATAGCCGTCTCATTTGGGACGGATTAACCCTCTCCGCCAAAGTTGTAATCAGGCCCTAAAATCTTGGGTAGGATCTCAAACTGGGGTGCACCAGCCTGGTAAGAAAACTCAGTACCGACAGGTATATTCGTACTCACAGAGGCGCAAGGCCGTGCTAGAGGTCCTTCTCATTGTGGTGTAAAGTAATTCAGAGTTAACTCCTTTACTGGTGATTAGTTCTTTTAATATGGCTATTACGGAGTCGAAGATACAGTCTGATCCCCCAACAAGTTTTTATAAGAGATTTAAAATAGAAGATAAAAGTCGCTCTAAGTTTAAAAGGGACATTTTAGTCAGGGGGATAACTTGGGGAATTAACATTTAAGCTCAAATCAGGAGTCACTGAGAGACATGAACATAATGAAGTGTGGTTGGAGGGAGTGCTACTAAAAAGCTGCAACCCCGTAGATGGTGGCAGCCAGGAAGGCCAGGGAGAATTCACTTCCTGATAGGGCCCATATCTTTGAAATAGCTCTAAGTCCAAATTGGGAAGGGTGAATTCAACCAGAGGGATTTTCTAGACCAATGCGTTGGGGAGGAGCATCATTGACAGTTCTTAGAAGCAAATCCTCCCTTACAGAGGCCGAACAGGCGGGGTCATAAGCTGAAGGGGAGATTACACCCGGGGATGGCTGGGCGACTACCTGGAAAGCAGGAACCTCAATATAGCATGCTGAGTACTTAGAGCTAGGACTAGAATAGAGAAGTTCTCCTTATGGTAAAATGACTCTGCTGTCGAGAGTTAAAGGTAGCCTTCTCTTTGTCCCATAGAGAGAAAATTTGGTTTCTGCATTTTAGACCTAGGGTGGCTCCTCCCTTATTACGAAGAGGGTTAGATTTGGTTTTAGAACAAGATCTCTGGGAGAAGACGGCCAGATCTAAATTTTTTAGCACTCATTATGTCTTTCGAAGTTATGGCAGGTGTTTTCCTTAGACCACAATAAAAAAGGTTTCAATAAGCAAGAAGCTCTTCTGGATGGCTTGGGGCACAGATGTCAGTCAAGTGAGAGAAAGACAACAAAGCTGCCGTACGAGCTAAACAGAAAGAATATAAACTGGCAGAATGACAGTACCTTGTAGCAGGGGCAAACATGAGGCACTAGGAAAGGCAGAAACAGCAGCAGAAGCGGAGCAGGCAAATTGACAGGCGGGAGAATTTCCACGCTAGCTCCAGTTGTACATCCCTACTGGGATGACCAACAAATTGCCTCCCATCACCTGGCACCGGGCCGGCGCCCAATGAGCAGAGCAGAACAAGAGAAGGCAACGCTGGTGTAGAGCGGCCAGAAGCAGCCAGAAGTATATGCATGTGTAAAGCAGCAAGGTGCCTCGCAGTCACCAGGCACCTGGTTCCCGACATCTAGTACACTGCGCTGCAGTGCACTGAAGTGGTTGTTGTGGCTGTTATAGGTGTTGTAGCTGTGGCCACTCCTGGATCCTCGCACTCCTACGACTCCACACTGCTGGGCTCAAGCCGGGCTCTGGGCTCCGACATTCAGATCCCGCACAGGATCCCGCTTGGGCTTGGACGGGTTACTCGGGCTGCTCAGGTCACACGAGGTCCACACGCAGACCAAATAACGGGAAGCCGGCAGCAGCCGACTTACGGCTAGCTCACGTCAGGTTACCACGTCGCCATGTAGGGACTCATCTCAGTGAAATACAATATGAATACTCCTCATAAAATAGTAAGTCAGTTCCCTTGCATGCTTCATGGATTAGGAAAACTTAAGACCATGAAAGTGCAATTGCATATTAATGAGGATGTCCGTCCTGTTGCTCAAAAACATGGAAGAATTGCATTTCATTTACAAGAGGCTGTTGAAAAGGAACTCAAATCATTACTTGAGCACTGAGCGTTCTATTGGTCTGACACCATGGGTTTTTCCCTTAGTGATAATGCCAAAAAAGGACAGTGAAGGAGCTGTGTGCATTGGCATGAACATGCATCAAGTGAACAAGACAATTGAAAGAAAGACATACAGGTCCACACATTGCTGATATGATAACAACTGAATGGTGGAAGTCTTTTCTCGACTTCATTTGAATAAAGGATATCATCAGTTGGAACCCGAGGAGAATTGAAGGTACATTACAACCTTTTCTACACATATTGCTTTGTTTCGATACAAAAGACTAAGGCCCTCATTATGACACTGGCCGTAACTGCCGCCTACCGCCACGGCCGCCAACATACCGCCGCTGTGGCTACCAGCCATCTACAAGTATCATGACCACCAACGGTATACCGCCAGAATGCTGGCGGCATACCGCCGACGGTCATGGCAGCGGACGGTGGTAAGGCGGTGCTGCTGTCAGCAGCACCGCCACGCCAGGAAAACACCGCCAACCATATGATGACCAATGATATGGCCTGGCAGTGTTTTGCTGGCAGACAATGCTGCTGACAGCAGTGTTGTGTACCGTCTCCAGCCGGAGGACCCCCTTCAAGCAGGTAAGTCGGGTTCTCCGACAGGAGAGGGGGGGTATTGTGTGTATGTGGGGTGTGTGTGTGTGTATGTTTTGGAATATGTGCATGCGGGTGTGAGTTGCATTGAATGCGTGTGTGGATGAGTGATTGTGAGTGTCGTGTGTTGTGAATGCATGTGTGTGACAAGGTATGTAGGTGTGTGTTGCAGTGTGTTGATATATATGTGTGCATGTGTGGGTGATGGTGGGTATGCGTGTGTGCATGTGTGTATATGGGTGCGCGTGCAGGTGTATATATGTGCGGGGGCAGGAGAGGGAGGGTGAGGGTGGGGGAGGACTCTGGGGAGGGGGTGGGGGGCAGGGGCACCCCTATCAGTGCCAAGGAAGGGATGCCCTGGCACTGATAGTGCCTACCGCCATGGTTTTCGTGGCAGTAAGTTTGGCACAAAAACCATGGCAGTAGGCCGGGTCATATTCCCGAGGGTGAGATTGTGACGGCGGCTGGGCTGGAGACCGAAGTCTCCATCCCAGCGGACACTACCACCCTGACGGTCGGTGTGTTAAAGTGGCGGTCTTTGATGGCGGTTACCACCAGGGACAAAATCCCTTTTTTTTTTACCGCCGGCCTGTTGGTCGGTATTAATGCCGCTTTAACACCGACCGCCAGGGTAGTAATGAGGGCCTAAGGCCCTCATGATGACATTGGCAGTAAGTACCGCTTACTGCTGCCAACATACCGCAGCCGCAGCGGATTACCGCCACCCATATTATGACCGACACTTAGCATTCCGTCACTATACAGTCCCACACACACAAGTCTGCTAGACCAAAGGTCAGTGATAAACTGGCGGTAGCAAAACCCACACCACCAACAGAACTACGCCCACAGCATTATGACCCATGACTCACCAGGGCGGACATTCAATGGCGCTAAACCATTAGGGGTACATACCGCTGCGCTCAAAATACACACAACCGAACAAAACTACGCCACATTGGACAATTCAAACTACACACCCCTGACACACATAAACACACTACACCCACACACCCACACCACTATAAAACACACATCCACATTACCCACAACCCTTTACCTATACAAAAAAGTGCCACAAGAGAGATAGCAAGACCACAGACAAGACCACAGACATACACCACCATCACCTATGCACCACCCACTCACCCTACATCACACACCCCAACACATCACCCCACACACCCTCACCCACACCACTTACAATGCACCTATAGCACCGCAACAACATCCCAGGTTCTCTGAGGAGGAGCTAAGGGTCATGGTGGAGGAAATCATCCGGGTAGAGCCACAGCTATTCGGATCACAGGTGCAGCAGACGTCCATTGCTAGGAAGATAGAGCTATGGTGGAGACTCATGGACAGGGTCAATGCCGTGGGACAGCACCCCCGAACAAGGGATGACATCAGGAAGAGGTGGAACGACCTATGTGGAAAGTACGTTCCACAGCAGCAAGACTCCAAACAGCTGGACAGAGGACTGGCGGACCCCCACCTCCTCCCCCACAACTAACAACATGGGAGGAGCAAGCCTTGGCAATCATGCATTCTGATGGCCTGGCAGGAGTAGGAGGAGGACTGGAATCTGGTAAGTCAAATCTCTATTACTATCACCCCCACCACCTGCATGCCATCACAAACCCCCATCCTTACCCTCACTCCCATCACTTCCGCACCTCCCACTTACCCCGCCATCACAACCCACTCATCCCAATACCAAGTCCTGCATACAACACCAATGCATGGACACCCCTCACAGACCTGCATGGACACCCATCACTGAAGCATGCACATTAGAGAGAATCACCTAGCCACAAAATCACTACTCACACAAGGCAAAGCTGCCAGGGCAATAACAACCATACAGGGCAACACACCCATGCACAAGATGACATACACAGAAACATTAACACTGCATTAACATCCCCACAGGTCCCCCACTCAACGTCACCGGAGAGGAGGTGGCAGTAACTTCCAGTCCACCCAGAGAAGAGGCCCACAGTGATGACAGCAGTCCTGGACGCCTGGATCTGGATGACCAACCTGGCCCATCAGGGATCTCCGGACAGTTGAGGTACCATCAACATCCAGGCCCCCCACAAAAGAGGCCCACAGTGATGACAGCAGCTCTGGACACCTGGATCTGGATGACCAACCTGCCCCATCAGGGATCTCCGGATAGTCGGTTACCCAGGCACAGTCCCATACCACCACGGAGCCTCCCCCGTCAAGAAACACCAGCACATTACCCACCCAAAGGGCCCATACCTCTGTCCCAGCAGATAGGTCAGGTTCTAATTGGGCACACAGCTCTCTGATTGTGGCCCTGTCCAGTCTATAGGTGAGGATAATGTGCCTGCCCTCCATTGTTGCCAAGTCCACCAGGAGCCTGTACACGGGGGATGTCTCCATCTCCTATTCATCCACAAAAGTTGCAATCTAGGAGGCAAACAGTGAGTAGCTGGTCAGTATTCTTTATTTCTAAACACTACACTGCATTACATGTTGTGACTGTAACACAATATTGTTGTATAGGCCCGAATGGTGCCTATGTGTACTGTGATTCAGTTAGGTTCCATCGCCTGCCCCCCCCCAAAATGGCATCCGCCTGTCCTGTATGGAGGGACAGGTGGAAATGAAGTAATTCCGCTAACATTGTGCGCCATTGCGGGAGGCGGTTGAAAATGTGCAAATCCTCATTGGATCCCATTGGGCCCTATGGGTTACAGTGGCCAATGGTGATGTACGCCGGCGGTGATGGTACGCACCGCCGTGGAAGTGACCGCCATTTTCTATCTGTTCACTCACTTGCTACCTGACCTTCAACAGGAGAGGACCTACACTGCAAGTGCTGCTGTGACCTGTGTCTCGAACCGACCATGGCTTGTGTCACTGGGGAAAGGGCCCCTGCCTTCACCGCTGCGGAGTTGGAGAGACTGGTGGATGGGGTCCTACCCCACTACCGAATGCTGTATGGGCCTTCAGACCAACAGGTGAGTACACTGTGAGCATGATGAATGGGGCATGAATGCATGGAGTGCTGTGTGTGAGGGCCTCGTGTGGGGGGGGTTGGGGTAAGGGCCCTGGGCAGCATGCTGCATGTATGGTGGGCAATGTCTGCGTGTAAGGGGATGTAAGGGCTATGGTGGGCCATGAGTGTAACAGGCAGGACGGTCTGACTGATACCTTTTCCTACGTGTATTTCTCTGCAGGTCAGTGCCTATCAAAAAAAGGGTATATAGCGTGCCATCGCCAAGGAGGTGCGGACCCTGGGGGTGTATGGCAGGTGGAGCACCCACTGTTGCAAACGGTGGGAGGACCTTAGACGCTGGGCATGGAAGAGTACGGAGGCCCAGCTGGGGATGGCCTCCCAACGAGGAAGGGGTGCCAGTCGAACCCTGACCCCCTGATGGCCCGCATAGTGGTGGTGGCCTATCCAGAGCTGGATGGGCGCTTGAGGGCATCACAGCAGCCACAAGGGGTTGAGTACAGTGCCCCAATATACTACTTGCGCGTGGTGGGGTGGCATCCGGGTGGGGGATGTGGGTCTGTGGGTGCCCCTAGGCGAAGCCGGCCAGTGCAGGGTAGGGCCCATGTTGAGCAGGGTTTGATGTCAACCTCCTCCAAACAAGTTAGTAGGCCTCCACTACTGCGCAGGCGTCTGTGGGTCTCAGGTATGCTGCAATTGGCGTTAGGTATCCCTGTCCATGGGCTGGTGACTAGCATTGTGACGGGTAGTGCATTGCCTAGTGCGTAGGGCTGTCCCTTGTGAGTGAGTGTGTTGTGTATGCAAACTGTGGTGTTGCTGTGCCACTGACCAAGGGTATCCTTTGTCTCATCCCCCCTTTTTGTTTTGTCACCCTGTCCTTATGTGCATTAGCATCATCTGGCGGAGGAGCAGCGGCACCGGCAACGGGGAGAGCTGCATCCCACAGGGCCCAGGAGGCTGAATCCACTGACGGTGAGGACACCAGTGGGACGGAGGGCGAGAGGAGCACCACGGCGGAGACTGGAGAGGACTGTTCTGACTGCTTTTAAATAAAGCAGGCTTTTTAAAAAAAAGAATGCAGCCCGTTTTCCTTAAAGGAAAACGGGATGCATTTAAAAAACAAAAAGGAAAAGTTTTCTTTTCATTTTTTCAGAGCAGGGAGTAGTCCCTGGGACCACTGCCTGCTCTGAAAAAGGTTTTTTGCTACCATTCACAAAGGGGAAGGGGTCCCATGGAGGCCCCTTCCCGCCTGCGAATGGGTTAGCACCAATTTGAAATCGGTGCTAACTGTGATTGTTTTGTGACCTCATTCATGGTCACAAAACAACCCTACATCGCACTGCGACTCGCAATTAGGAAGGGAACGCCCCTTCCTAATTGTGACTCGCAAACCATTTTTGCAATTCGGTAAACAGATTTCCAAAATGCAAAAAGGGGTTGGTACATCGCAAAATGCTTTTTTCTCATCGCAAACGGCCTGATTCTGCGAATCGGGCCTTTTGCAACGACAAAAAAGCTTTGTACATGTGGCCCTAAATGCTGAAAAATGTGTATTAAATAAGACAAAGCTAATTTCCTTGGCCATATCTTGGGGGCATTATACCAGAATCAGCTAAAGTACAAGTGATGTAAGTCTGCCACAAGATGTTTCCATGTTACGGTCATTCCTTGACATGGCCAGTTATTGGTCTAGATACATGCGAGACGTTGTCACTGAGTGCTCCATTGAGAGAGATGACAAAAAAGAATGTTTCATTTCACTGGTCACATGAATGCGAGCAAAGCTTTAAGAGAATCATTCCCACATGTTTCTATATGGAAAACCTTTTACGCTTGTGACAGATCATCAAGCATTGATGATGATCTTTGGCAATCCAAAGGCCAAGATGCCTCCGCACACTGAACATTGGGGTCTACGATTACAAGAGTACAACTACACAATTGTGCATCATCCAGGGAAAGATCAAAACCCAGCTGACTACTTCTTCAGAGAGCCTATACAGTGTCATGTCTAAGACAGCTGGGGCCTACATAATCTTCATTGTGAAATCAAACACACCAGCTGCCATTCAGTTGGAACAAAATCTCATGATCATGAGTCATGGTCATGAATGCGAGCAAAGCTTTAAGAGAATCATTTCCAGATTTTCCTATACGGAAAACCTTTTATGCTTGTGACAGATCATCAAGCATTACTGACCATCTTTGGCAATCTAAAGGCTAGGATGCCTCTGCACATTGATCATTGGGGTCTACTATTACAAGAGTACAACTACACAATTGTGCATCGTCCAGAGAAAGATCAAAACCAAGTCGACTACTTCCTCAGACAGCCTATAAAGTGTAATGTCTAAGACAGCTGAGGCCTACATAAACTTAATTGTGAAATCAAACACACCAACTGCTATTCGTTTGGAAAAAATTGTCATGATCATGAGTCAGGATAGTGACATGTTAAAAATGAAAGACATTATTACACTTCAGTCATGAAACCAACATACTCAATCTATTACCAGTGACAGTGAATACCAAAAGTTTAAAAATGTCGAAGATGAAATGTCCTTGACACAAGAAGGCATTATCCTGAGAAGTTTGAGAATTGACGTTCCAATGAGTCTGCGACAACAAATCATTAAAGTAGCCCATGAAGGCAATTGTGGAATTGTTGCCACACAATGAGCTCTATGAGATACAGTTTCATCTCGATGAAAGAGTTGAAAGAGAGTTGAAGGTCTGTCATTTATGCAACTGCCTGTCATCGAAAACTACTCAACACCCCTTAAATATGTCAGAGTTGCCATACCATGTATGGGAAAGAATTGATGTTGACTTTTTCGGTCCATTTGACAATGGCAAGACCTGTTAGTAATTGTCAATAAATATTCCAGCTTTCCATTAATAGAAGATCTCTCATCTATCACTCAGGAAAGAGGCATCAAGAGATCAGATGGCATCTTTGCGACATGTGGCATTCCTGCAATTTTAAAATCTGACAATGGCACACCTTTCAATAGTTGAGAATTCAGACTTTCTCAATCTGCTCAATGTGAAGGATCAGAAGAGTACACCTCTTTGGTCACAGGCTAATAGCCTTGTTAAACATTTCACCAGCACATTGAAGAAAACTGTTCAGCATGCTGCATTATAAAAGCGCGACCTCAGGACTGTCTTGAATTCTACCCTATGAGCTTACCATTAAACTCCTCACTCAACCACAGATGACAGCCTTGCACGTTGATGTTCGGGAGAGCAATGAAGACCAGATTACCTCAGTGGACTAACACAGGATCAAGAACTGATGAAGAGACCTGTACAAAAGACTTGGATCCTAAAAAGAAAATGGAGGTCTATGCTGACAAGAGACGACCTACAATGCTTTCACAAGAGGAGGCAGAGTGCTTGTCCATCAGCTAAGAAAATGTAGACATGATGCTCCAATTTAATGCCGAGCCATTCCATGTTATAACCAGCCAAGACAAATGGTGACTGCCCAGCCTCCTAAGAAATCCATCACAAGAGACTACCCACTTTTCAAACATGTGGCTCATCGCTCATCAGATACTGATGTCAAAACAGAGACTGGTTCTGAAAAGACAATTGGAAACTACATACTGTTGTTGCTCCTGCAGATTATGGACATTCTTGTTCCTGATTCCCAGTTTCCAAAGACATGATCCGGCAAGCCATCAAAGCACCAAGAAGGCTTACTCAAGAGTTATGTTTGTGCATACAGTTGAAAGATTTGTAATCTTGCATTGAACAGAGAGGGAGATGTAGTGTTGTGTAAGTGTGAATGACAGAACCCTTTCGTTCCTGAAAGACTCTGTAGAGTGATGACGTGAGTGTTAGAATGTGGTGAAGTGAATGCATGGTTAGAATGCTGAGTTCATAGCTACATGAAAATGAATAAAGAAGTGTAATACATAGCTCCATGTGTGGTGTATTCATTGGTGGGGTGGACGCTACACATATAAGATAAGGTGACAGCTGCACAGTAAAGTTATAGATACATTTGTGAAGTAGAGTAACTCACAAGGTCCGGGTTCTCAGAGAAGACAAGGAAATGAGAAGGACAATAGACACAAATAGACATGGATCAGAAGTAATTCACAGAACAACAAACCACACTCAAGTCTGAAAACAAATAGAGGGCTGAGCGATACACTATTATTTTGAGTAGTTACTTTCTATTTCTTATCAGTCCATTTGTTCTTGTGGCCCATACTGCAGCCTCTAAAGAGTGTTCCTGAAAGAGAGAACACTGCTCATATTCTTCCGATTTTTAGTTAGAGAGTTATGCAGCACTGAGTCCACGTCTGAGAAAGGCATTTCCATGGCTACCTTTGACTTGACTTTTTGTGACTCCAGAAGGAATCCTGGTCCTTAAACTTCACAATACTTTAGAGAGAGTTAATACATTTGACAGGTGTAGGGGGTTCTTCAGGCGACTGGCTTTGAATGTCAGTCAGCATTTTCAAATTTCAAAGTCACTTCTAGTGGAGACCAATGAAAGACTTTTAGTATCTGTGTTCTGTGATGAAATGTTTTCTTTCATGATAACAATATTGCTGTGAGTGATAAACTTTTAGTGATGCAATGGTTGTTTGATGTACTCCTGTAAGATTACTAGTGCCTGAGCTGCTGATTTCAGTTGATGTTGCTTAGTGTTGATTATATGATTAGTTAACATGACCAGAGAGGGATAGACTTTTGTCTAGGATCAACCACCGCAAGTTTATTTCAGGAAATAGGTTTGGTACTACTCCTGGTTTGGATCTGCGGTAACAACTTCAATCTGGTGAGAGACAGAATGCACTACATCAGCCAAACCCTTACAATAATCGAGTACCATGTCATCTGTAATATTCACATGTGCATTTGTCAGAACTGCAGGTAATCTCTTTGCTTTCCCCATAAGAACTTCATTGGATTATAAACCAGTTTTTCTGTCAGTGTACTTCATAGATTCAACAACACCAGCAGTAAAGCATCAGACCATTTCAGAAAAGTGGAAGCACAAACTTTTGATAATCTTGATTTAATCATATCTTTGAGTTACTCCACTATGCCTGAAGCTTTTGGATGATAACTGCAATAGAGCTTCTGTTCATCTTGTAATTGTCAGGGATTCCCAGGCAATGTCCTGAATAATTTGCCAACATTTCCAGGAGACATTGGTCAATCATGTGCTAATTCAACCCTAACAATAATTGATTCCTTTGCTAACTCTTGTGTTGACCAATTCTTGTTTTTAAATCAAACTGTAATGGCTGCTGTTGATTCTATTAATGCTTTTGTGAAATTATCTTGCACCAACGCTGGTTGTGTTTCGGGTCTTACAATATCCAATGCTAGTTGAATTCTTGGGCCCGTGTTTAGCCTCGTACATTGGCTGCCGCAGCTATTAACACATTGCTGGCCAACTCCCAAATTGCCTCCTGTCAGCTGAACTTCAGGCCATGTGCGCTGCAATGATCTCCCAGCCAGGGTATAAATAGCCACACACAAGGCAGAGCCTCACCTGGCCTTGTTTGGTCGCCTGCCCTGTTCCGCGGAATGGAGTGCTCAACCAGAATGTTTCATTCCCGCGCCTCCAGTCTACAAACCTCTCCAAACCTGCTTGACAGCTAAGTAGAGCACTTGCCGACAAGCCTGATTCAGGGTATTTAGCTTTCCGGACCCCTCGCTTGAGAGCTGAGTGAAGCGCTTGCTGATAAAGCCTATTGCAGCATGTTCTTTTTTTCCCGAAGTCCCAGATGTCAGAGAAGTGAAGCAAGTCTTTCGAATGAGTTGTGGCATTTGAAATTTTGCTACTGGACTACTATTTTGCGCTTTGCACTACAAAAACTATTGGGTGCTTAAATCAAGTTAAACTGGAAATCGGACTCTGAATGTGTTTGGAACACTTTGGAACATTGATGATTAGCACTAAGCACAATCCTTGTGATTATGCATAGACATTCTTATTGTGTTCAGAATGTTAAGCATCATTATGTTTAGGTTACCTTTCTGTTATGATAATGTTTAATATTTGAACGTTGTGTGATATTGGCATACTTAATGGTGGCTGTTTTCCTAAACCCTCAGACCAAGGCCAGTGAACCCTACTTGTATGAATCATTTGAAACTCTTACCTACCCTATCTGACTGAAAGCAAATCAACCCCAGTGTGAAGAAAACTAATGAGTGGATGCATAAGGAAGATCACTGTTAAGTTGTCAGGTGATTGCACCGTAAGTGTGTCACTAATACCAGTTTTGGTTCCTCGTACCAGAACCTGCAGAACATGCAGTCTGACAGAATGTAGAGAGTGACCCATTGCCCACCCAAGAACCGGATGCCCAGCTGGACCTGGTGGCAAGGCGAGCAGTCTTTCTCTCTCTTTTTTCTCCTCCAGCCTTTTAGGACACCTGCTGAGATTCCTGAGAGCTAAACTGAAATGTTGAGATGTGTCCTAGGAGGTCAGAGGGCCAATTGTCGTCCCTGCAGATGTCCTGCTCTTCAGGAGAGTATTAACTACAGAAATGCTGCACACGGTATTTTCTTAATCTCACTAGTAAAGTGAGTACCTCCATTTGATTCTAGAGAGACAGGCATGCCATAGCCATACGTTGGTGCAAACTCCCTCAAGATTAACTTTGCTACAGTAAAATTATAATTTATTTTTCTAGGATAAGCTTCTACCCACCTGGAAAATGTTTGGACAATTACCAAAACATATTTCAACCCACTGCAAATGGGTCTATGAAAGGCATTTGCATCTGGTTAAAAGGACCTTCTGACCGCACTACATGACTCAATGTAACATGTTTTCTCTGGCCTACCTTCATTTGTTGACATATCACACATCGATGGCTTAATTCTTCTGCTTGTGCTCTGAATCCTGGATTAAACCATAATTTCTTGAAGGTGCAAATCGTGGCATCTCTACCTAGGTGAGTTTGGCCATGGAAATGTCTTGTCATTGGAGATAGCAGGCTGTCTGGCAATACTGGTCTTCCATTTCCCGAAATCCAAACATTATATTTATCGATTCCACATCCTGCTCTGATCCAACCCTGCTTTTCTAGCTCTGGTGCATTTTTTAGCATTTATCTCAATTCATCCCAATTGTCAGCCATTCTCAACATCATGGTAAGTATGTTTTTTTCTGCATTTTCATTCATAAGGGAGTGTTAAATGTGCAGGCCACAGTTGCACAATGGTGTGCCACTTCATCAGTGTACCTGTTGATGACAGAGACATAACTATTGTCACTCCAGTGTGCAGCAAACTTTACAACAGCAATTTCATTGGGGATTTGTAGAGCTCACAAGAGGTTTCTGACCTTTTCCCCATTTCTAATGGGTAAAACAGAAGAGGTCCTAAACCCTCTCTGTGACCACAATTGCCTAAATTTATGGGCAACACCAAACCCACACTGAATATCTGTAAATATAGCAACTCTCACTGTTAAGCTGCAAGCTCTAGTAAGGGCAATTAGTTCTGCAACTTGCTCTGAGGAAACTCCTTGAAGTCATGAAGCTACTATTACTTCTTGAATTTTTCAGACTGCATAGACTTCTCTTAATAAACCTTCACTGGTTCTCAAGCATGAGTCATCCACAAACAGAATAAAATCTGGACTTATTAAAGGCTAATATTGTATGTCTGGTCTGGGTGTGTGCATAAGTCCATGACATAAAGGCAATCATGTTCAAAGTAATCATATTATTCTCCTTTGAGTACAGGCAACGACCTGCTAGGATTCAGTGCTTGATACCTTCTCAGCACAACATTACTTCCCACCAGAATCTGTAGCTCATAATGGGTTAGTCTTGAATTAGTAAGGTACTGTGTTTTAGGTCTAGTAAGCAATACCTTGATTGAGTGAGGGACCATGACAATTAAAGGATATCCCATCACAATGCTTTTATATTTTTCAAGGCTTACAGTCACTGCAGCTACAGCTTTAGGGCAACCAGGCAAAGTGCGGGCTATAGGATCAAGAGTTATGGAGAAGTGTGTCACAGGCTTTTTGGCATCACCATGAACTTGAGTTATCACTGAGAGAGTGCAGTCCTCCCTCTCACTGCTAAATAATATTGCATATTTTGTGTAATCTGGCTTTCCCAGTGCCTCAGCATAACAAATATGTCCCAAATACTGGCCTCCTTTTAACCGATACTTATTCTCAGCTCTAGGAATGCTTTCATGCATTCATTGTATCATCGAATCCAATCAGTTATCTCTTTGCTTGTCAACCTCAACAAAGGTTTTGCTGCCAGGGAAAAGATGAGGATCAACTGGCTTAATTAGCCAACAATTCCCAAAAACATAATAACTTATCTCTGTGTTTTAGGTAGACTCATTTTCAAGATAGTTTTGACTCTTTGTCTTGACACTTTTCTCATTCCCTTTTCAATTATATGTCCCAAATACTGGACTTCTTTTAGACAATACTGCAGTTTGTTTGGTGACACTTTTGGCCTCATTACAACTTCGGTGGTCTTTGGTAAAGATCACCGAAGCTGCGGGCGCCAGTAGTTCTGGATCCCTATTTAAACTTTTCTGCTTGGCCAGTGGATGGTAACAGTGTTACAGTCCCCTGGCCCAGCGGAAAAGTCACATCAACATGGCAGCTGGCTTGTAATATAGCCGGAGGCAATGCTGATGTGCAGCGGGTGGCACCCGTCACGCATGTCATGCACGATAGGGCTGTGCCTGGGGGCCCTTGCACTGCTCATGCCAAGTGCATGGGCAGTGCAGGGGCCCCCAGGGGCACCCCGAGTCTCCCTTACCGCCAGCCTTTCCATTGCAGTGTTTACTAACGTGGCCAGGCTGGCGGTCAGGGACTCATAATGGCCAGGGCAGCGGTGCTTGCACCACTGCCCTGTGGATTATGACCACCAGGCAGAAGCCTGGCGGTATAGTGGAGGGGCCGGTGGTATGGCGTGGCTATTGCACCACAGTCATAATAGCTGGTGGAACACAGCCAGCCTGTTGGCGATGTTAGCGCCAGCTTACCGCCAGCCGCCAGGGTCGTAATGAGGCCCTTTATGCCTATTCTCAGCCAAATGATTCAACAAGGCAATGGTGTCAACTTTGCAAAATTTATTTGTTCTTGATGCAACAGGTAAATTGTCTCTATGTTGCACCAACACTGAACTTCGGGGGAAACTCAGTGATTCCAGATTCATTTCCAAGATGTGGTTAAAAATGTAGGGACTCTCAGGATACCCTTGTGGGACATGACACCATGCTCATACCTTCTCTCGAACACAAAAGAGAACAGATACTGTCTTTGTGCAATGGATTTGAGAAGAAAGCATGGCAGGGATCAATCACAGAAAACCATTCAGCTGTGCATGGAATTTGATAAAGTATGGTGACTTGATTCAGTGCCACAGGACAACATGTCATTTACCTTTTTTAAATCCTGCACAATCCTGAATTTCACAATCCAATAACTGGTGAGTTTCATGGAGTCCCAATTATTTCCCTCAAAATGCCCTTTTCTATCATGTCATTTATCAAGGGTGTTATTCCTTCTATCACTTCAGGTATCATATGATAAGGTGGTATTCTGGGGGAAACTGCATCTGGTTTGACATTTATTTTGACTGGCTCAACTCCTTTAATCAGTCTGACATATTTTCCTGTGAAATTCCATACTTCTGGATTCACTCTCTCAATTACGTCTGCTTTTGTTGTTAACACAGGGTAGATCCCTACCATCTCTTACTGAACAATTTTGAAATCTAAAACCTCATCGTGCGTTTGATATTCTAATCCTTCTGGTGTACAACAGATTGTGCAATTTAGTTTACACAATGAATCTCACACCTACCAGGTTAACATGACTTGAATCGCACACCACAAACTGATGATTTTCTACAAAGGATCCGATCTTTACGAGTAGTTCTTTCGAAATCGGATTGGTAATCTGTCTACTTGTAACACCCACAATTTGGATATCTTTTCCCGAGAAGGGTACTTCCGCTGTTCTCACAGGTAGCTCCTGTGTCAATATGAAATTACCCCACCTTCTACAAATGGTCCACTCCAGTCTACCTGTAAGACTGTGCTAAGCACAAAATCTCCCTCCCCTCTCAGGCACTGGCATTGTAACATGCCTGAATCCAACATCTCAATGTTATCAAGCATAGGAAACTGTTGGACTGCATTTTGACTTTGAACCTGCATCACATTTTGATTCATTTTTGGCATCTGGTTCTGATTTAATCTTGCACTGTTTATATTGCGCTGTACCATAAGTGATTGTGACATAGGTGCCATTTCCGTACGATTTTGCATTAGTACTTGAATTTGACTTATAGGTACATTTGGAACCTTTATTTGATTTACTCCTTGCCTCAGATTATTCAACCACCCAATCAATCAGTATTTGCAAAGCACAGCACTGTCATCCCTAGGGGTATCTGGGCATTAAGGGTGCCAAGTTTCCATTGAACAGCAAGGTCTTGAGTTCCTTTCTGAAGTCTGCAAAGGAGGGTGCTGTTCGGAGGTGGGGGGGGTACGTCGTTCCAGGTCTTGGTGGTGATGTAGGAGAAGGAGCAGCCCCAGCAGTGGCTGCAACGAAGGTAGGGGTGCACGAGGGCAAGAGAGGAGGAGAGCAGGTGTCTTGAAGGTAGAAGGAAGTTCATTCAGTGGTTGATGTAGTACAATCATTGATTGTGTAGAGCCTTGTAGGTATGAATGAGGATCTTGAACTGGCATCTCTTCTAGATGGGGAGCCAGTGGAGGTTTCTGAGTTGGGGTGGGGGGTGATGTGGGTCTGTTCTATCTGGATTGAACCTACACGTGTGCTTCTAATGTCCCACCCTGTTGCACAGGTGGCATCTTCTTCAGCATCGCAACATCAACACCTGTACTCAGATTAATCAGTGCTCCTCTTCCTTGAGACATCATCATTCGACCCAGCAGACCCTGCATTTCTATTTGAACACTACCTACTTGCATTCCACTCACATCTTGAACTGCACCACCATTTCAAACAAACAGCTGATTCTGCAAACCTCGTTGCACAAACTTAGTCTTTTCCAACATACATTTCTCCTTAAGCTTACGCTGTTTCATCTCCTGCTCATCACTGCACTACTGAGCATATTTCAAAAGCTAATCCAAAGACTCTGGTGGTCATTCTGACCCTGGCGGTCTTTGACCGCCAGGGCGGAGGACCGCGGGAGCACCGCCGACAAAGGTGCATTTGCAACAGGATCTCTCACTAGTTCCGTGTCTGGCCACTGGACAGCAATTCTACATTCTGCCTACAAATCACTTAGAACCACAATGTCAAAGAATGTATTTAAATCTTCCCATAACACTTTCAAGATCTTGACACACCTTTCAACTTGTGTACACCACTGCATTGGGCTTTTTCTCAGTTTTGGAAAATTGTTTGTGAATGATGCAAGGTCTTTCCTACTCCAAGGGACATGTACATACCCTCCACCTGGTATTTCCCTCAAAGGAGATGATCGACGCTAGTAGGCCATTGTAAAATAAACTCATGGTCATGAGCCAATTGAAAACCCCATTCAAACTGTATATCACAAATGAAATACATTTCACTGCACAAGCCATATCAGGATGCTGGGGAAAAAAGGGCCCTGACTCAGAGTGTAACTGTGCACTTGTTTTCTTTTTCAATGTGTAGAATGCTATCCATCTAGATAGAACCCCCATGCATTGAAAATTTGCAGCTCTTAATGACCTGTGCCCTAGTTCATTAAGAAACTACCATTTGTTACTATTGAACCTACAGTTGGCTTCCTGAAAAATTATTTGCAGCAGTGCAGGTAGTAATTTCTGATTGATATACCGGAATAACGGATGGTACTAGTGTAGCACCCCTGCTAGTTTGGTTTTATTTATGCGGTGTATAATCAGCTGAGAAAGCTTGTCCAATACCATGTGGTTCTTCAAAAAACTGCTAATGTGACTAAAACTAAAGCAAAATCAAGAGCTCTGATTACCAAGTTGCTGAATTAAGCATTCTCATGTTTTCAAATTTACCCCAGTGTAAAAAGCTCCTAGTTTCTTGAACGCCACTGCTTCCCAATCCTTTAAAATTCCATTAGATAATGACAGCCCCCAAATCTTGCAATCGCGCAATGGAGTGCAAGCATGACACACCAGGACACCAAAAGATTTTTAAAAAGGCCTGAATATGAGATGAAAGACTGAGTACAGTCCTATACCTTATTTTGTTGGGAAGTCTTGTAGTATGTAAAAAGACTGGTAATCTAATTTCACTTTAAGTAATCATTAAATTCAGCAAGAAATTATTGCAAACCATGAATGCTGCTACTAATTGAACCATAGAATTGACTAATGTAGCCTGGTAACATGTCAGCAGATGTGGTAGTGCTAGACCCCCAACCCCCGGGCTGCATTGAGTTGTAACACTGATATTTTCACCCTGGACTGTTTGTTTGACAATATAAAGGTTCTGATGGCACTGTTTACTTGATCAAAATAAGCACTAGGGATTTTAATGGGAAGATTGGAAAAAAAAAAAACAATAGCGGGATAATAGACATTCATATTAATGTAATCAGGGACAGAGGTAGAAAAGTTCATCTCTCTCACAAATCTTTTTCCCTGTTGAGCATGGGCCCATAATTCAACTGAAATAGTTGAGAGAAATTATTTGTCACATGAATTCTTAAGTATCTGATGTGATGGTTTGGGATTGTCTGTCAGCAGATTCGGAGTTCGGAACAAGCTGCATTAAACAAAAGGAGCTCCGATTTTGCTTGGTTGACTTTATGTCTCCTTATGCATGTAAAACAAGTGATTCCATCAATGGCATTCTGAATGTTTACCCTGTCAGCCTTCAGATATCAAATTGCATCATCAGCGCACAATTTAAACTTTGCCATCCCATCTTTAGGAGGCAAAATCAGTGGGTTAGTGCAAATCCTGATGGCAAGGGGCGCTTTAAAAAAAAGATAAAGAGCAACGGGGACAAAGGGCATCCCTGATGTGTGCCATGCTTTATCCTTATGGACCCGGCCTCTTTCGTATTGATAATGACTTTAGTCTCTGCCCCACTATAGAGTTATATAAGCATGCTCATAATCAGGGATGGAAATTCAAATTTTCCCAGAATGAAAACATTGCTTTCCAACTAACAAGGTTGAACATCTTTTTCACGTCCATCATTAATATTGCCACAGTCTCATTCTTAAATGTGAAATAATCAATGGCCTGAATCAAAAAATGGGTATTCGCAGCCATTACTATCTTGGGAACAAACCCATTTTGGTTGCGGCGAATAATCCATTGAGCACAAGGTGCAATTTATAATCTCCTTTCAGCAATCTTATGAGGCAATAGGAACTGGAATCTGTAGGATCTTTATATTTTTTTCTGGTAGCTCACTGCCACTGATTCTTTAAAATTCTTTGGATTTGATACAGTTCCCTTTATCTGACTGAAAAGAGTTAAGAAAGAAAGAAAGAGTTAAGAGATACGAAAGGGAACGGCTCCTCCTCAAAAATATTATACACTTCAGTGGGAATGCCATCGCTCCCACTAGTTTTAGCATTAGTCATATTTTTGAGGGCAGTGAAAATTTCACCTGACTCTTTTTTCTTCAACAGTGCATTTTTTTTAGTGCTTGAGACTTGTGGTAGGAACACTGAAGTGAAATACTCAGATAGCTCATCTGCTGTGACCATCAAATTTCTTCATCAAACCGCCATTAATGGTGAAGAAATATTTCCCCTATCCTTTGGCAATCAGTCTTCATAACCCCGATGTCAGGATCTTAAATTTGGGTAATTGCCTACTCTTTTGAGCTTCGGTCACCCATGCCAAGTACTTCCCGACGTGTGGACTCTCCTCATAAAGCTTCTGGTGGAAGACTATACTTCCTGTGATCACCTGTTGCAGAAAAAAGTCCCTAAGCTCTTGCTTTGTCCTGGCAAGGTGATCGTGTGCTGAATCATGAGCTGTTGACGAATGGAAACTATCTAATGGCTAGACTGCCTCACAGCACTAGTGTAGCTTGAAGGCTCTGAATTTTATGAGCCCAGGCCCTAGTTAATTTGACTTCAAAAGATATCACCCAGTCCCCACATGCCACCTTGGATGCTCCCCATACCATAAAGATAGGTGCAGTGTTGGAATTTGCCTAAAAGAAATTCACAAATAAACTGCCTTATTTCTGTTAACCAGATTTGATCAAGGAGCATGGATTTATCGAATTGCCATCTCAATCTCTTCGCCTCTGCAGCTTCCCAAATCACCGATAGAGAGATTATTGAATGATCTGAAAAGGGGTTTGCCAGTGTGTCTATCCTCCCTCTTTTCAATAACTTTGTCAAAAGAAAAAAAATCTATTCAAGGTGCTGTGTGAACTCAGGGTATTTAGGACGCCATGGATTCACCAGTGCCAGGTCTTGCTTGATTGTATTTAGAAGCTTAACTGTCTTCGGCTTGAATTGCCTCTTAACTTTATTAATGGTGTATAAAGGCAAATCTTGTACAAAATTAAAATCACCCTGCAACACTAATGATCCCTCCCCCTGAATTGCAAGATTATACATTTGTTCCAAGGCCTCTGTTTCATCCATTATGGGACCATTAGGTGTCAAATAATTTAGGGCTTTATCAGCTAACCTGCCCTTTATCCAAATCTACCTATCCTTGCTATCCCGTAGGACCTCCTTTCTCTTCAAGTCTACACTATTTGAGAATAATGCTGCACCCCCTTTACCACCCCCCCATATTGCACCCCTGCCAATGCAAAGAATTTAAGAGAGTATTTCTTTGGGATAAGTACTTTAGGGGAGTTCTCTTGAAATGAGTTTCCTGTAAAAAAAAAAAAAAGGCCTCAGGGTCAAATGAAGCAAGCCATTTTAGCAAGGCACCACACTTTTGTTTGTTCAGAAGGCCATTCCCATTGCAAGTGATGATTTTTATAAACTGCACCATTATCGAACTAGTGGATTAGGCTTCACCACTATCGTACCCGCCCCCCCAAGGCATCGTTACTCCAACCACAGTTCTCCTTGAACACCAAGGAACACTCAACATAGCTGCCTGAGTGTGCAAAAACATTTTTACCCTTATATAAAAACATACTGGAAACATGAACACCTTTCTCACCGCTCTCATTTTTTACTGCACACATTCCTGCCCCCCCTGGTACTGCCCACCAAGGCCCCTACACCCCTACCCCTGCCCTACCCTTGAGGATGAGGATTACCCACCATCTCCCCTCAAACCCATCTTCCAAAATTGGGTGCATGACTTAGTATCAGTGCCTTAAGTGTGCCTCCTTCCCTCATTGTCTTATCCTTTACCCATCCTTAACAAAAAGGGTCTGAGTCTCTTCCACTTAAGTTAAAAAATTTAAATGGCCATCTACAAAGACCTTCAATTTAGACTTCTGTACTAAAGAAGCTTGCCCCCCAAGAAGGTTAAATTCTCTGATCAACCCATGGAAGGCCCTACGGTGTCTTGCCGTTGCAGCCTACATATCCGGAAACACCCTCTTATGCAAAATATCAGCAATAATGATGAATTTTTGATGTATAGCCGCAGCCAAAATCTGTACCTTTAGATAAAAGTCTGAAAAGTTCACCAGTTCTGTCCAAGGGTATTTTGCTTCAACTGGCTGGTGGGCAGGGACCCTTTGTGCTCTCATGATTGTCAGGTCTGAAGATAGGCCTGGTAGGAGGAACTTCTTAATCAGGGAGTTTATTAACTTTGGAACATTCTGAACATCTCCCTGAGTCTTACTGCTTTCTAGAATGCCAATGAATTAAAGATTAGAAAGTCTACAATGGTTCTCCATTTACTCAAGCTTACTCTTTAACTGACAAATCTATGTTTGGTTGGTGCAGTATTTCAATTTCCAAGGCTTGTTGAACCTTTAAGTCTTTGACCTCTCTGACCTCTGCCGATATAGTTTCCAATGACAGCTTTAAAGAAACTGGTGAGAAAGGTGAGGATTGTGTCTGCCTGAACTCGAGTCATCCGTTCTGTACCCCGTGACTCAGCGAAGTCTTGAGCCTGAGCTTATACAACAGCGTGCTCTGACCCAGTGGGAGATATGGATGGTAGGTTTACCAATCCAGTGTTGCGGTTTGTAACCAGACTGTGCTGCCCCTTCTGAGCTGGAGCTTAGGCAGAGGCTTGCTCTGACCCATCTTGAGATGTAACGGATGGATTTATAGACTTGATATCATAGTTTTCCCAGTAGTTAAAGATCGCATAATCCCCCCTGCTCATGACCCGTAGAATCATTAAAGACTTGTTCTCCAACATTTTGATTCTGAGCTGGCAGCGTTTTAGAAGACGATTTTTGAAACAAGGGATAGTTCTTGGGTCTAATCGCAGTCATCAGGGGGTTTGATCCTGCAGCCACCATTGCAGCCACCGAATAATGGATCCCTATATGCTGAAAACTGGTAGGCTGAGAAGGGCTAGAGGGCAAGCACAGAGGGGATTGTTCCCTTGGCCACTCCTGAGACTGAAGACCCTTTCTGTCTTGCCTCTGGGTTAAATATTTTGATGGTACTACTGTGGTGACACTTCTTTCTCTGCAACCTACCACATCACCTTTTCTTTGACCTCGATGCTGCAGGGGTGCAAGGTGCAGGGACTGAAAGCTTTGAACGATGCTGTTGCATAGTGTAGGGGCAGGTGCACAGCTCTCCAGGCCCCTTGGCTTGAACTCCCACCCCGCGACTCCTTGCGACTGGTGCCACCTACCTTAGGGCGATTTCTGAGCTGCCCACTTCCCTCAAGACCTTCCAGGGGCATAGACTCCTGATACGTCTCTGACACACCTCACGTTTTCCCCTGCACTTTCGAGCACTGTCAACATGCTATCTGCTTTCCTCAGGTCTCAGGCTGCCAGGTCTCCAGGTCTCAGAGGCTCAACATGGCAAACTTTAGGTGCAAGAGTGTGCAAGCCCATGCAGAGCACAAATGCTTCCAATGACCCAACACGGAGATTACAATACTGCCATCTCCCTCAGGATGAGCCACAACCAGGCGAGCAACAACGATGTGTGACATGCACAAGGGGAGGAGTCACATGTGATCACTACTGGCAAGCCATGTGGGCTCCACCTGCCAAGTCTTAAGTCTCTTGCAGGAACTTTGTTGAATCAAATGAGCTAACGTGGAACACAGAACCCGGCCAGGATCCTAGTGTTATGCCAGTCTATGTTACCACAGCCAGAAATGAAAGAGGCAACCAAAATGTTTCATAGCACACATTTGTTCCCTTGTTACGCCTGATATATCCTCTGCCTCCCAAGCATTGATAAAGTCGGAGTACATTTAATGGAATAATCATTTTGGAACAGGGTGCATTAATGTATCTACATGTCATCACGCAGCTATATCTTGGCTATCAAGAGACAATCCAGCTGCATGCCTAGGATGAGATCATGAAGGTGACTTGCATTTTGTTTTCCAATAAGTAAGCACTATCTAGGCTGTATTTATCTGCTCTAATGTTCTATTGTTTCTCTAGAATATTTAAATACAAAGAAAAATCAATAAAAAATATTGCCTTTTCATATTTTCTTTTTAAAGGACTAAGGTCCTCATTATGATGTTGGCAGGGTAGCCGTGCTGACAAAGCCCCGCCGGCCCTATAATGATGTTCCCACCGGCCCAGCGGGAAACAGGGCCTTTATATTGATGCCGGCTCCAAATGGACCACCAGATCCATAATGAGGGCCTAAGTATTGACTAACAAAATATAAAAGACCAAAACTTCCTTGCAAAATTGTTAAGTATATGGAATTTAACTAATTTAAAAAATCTTACATTCAAAAACTACTTATATAAGATATAACATGTAATTTTATAACTTACAAACATAAAATAAATGTAAAAAATAAACAGAAATAATTATGAAATAAACTTTAAAAATAAAATAAAAAAATCTTAGCAATAATTAACATTCATTAAAACACTATGACGGCTATTTACAAAGGTAACCTTACATGTGAGTAAATCTACACATTCAAGTTTACTCTTGCACTTTTGAGTAAAAATGAGACTTGTATGGGTCAATTGTACTACTCTCACTTCACTGCAACAGAAACAATAGAAAGGACAGTGTTGGACTTTGAAGGAGTCAGAATTACTATTCCCACCACAATGTAAGCAACAGTAGAAAATGTGTTTGGCTATGGTTCTGGGTCATATTTATTATTCTCACTCCACCTGAGCAACAGTACAGAATGTGTTGGAAATTAAAAAACTTAAATTTACTATTTCCTGGCCCCAAACTAAAAATAAAATTCATATTATTTTACATTACAACTGCACAAAAATAATGTCAAGTTAGATTTAATACATTAACAATTTACAATAGGACAAAAGTAAAAACTATTTACCAATTAAAAGCATTACACACTATAAATACTTAAAACACCACCCAACCTACTTCCACAAATATCCATCAGCAACATAAAATATTGAAAATAATTAAAAATACACATTAATTTAATAAATCCTAAAATATTAATTAATGTAAAAATCGCAATCAGTGAATATACAAATAAGTGAAATAAATTAAATAATTTACATAACCAATTGAAATGGCAAAAAGTAATTGCTATTATATTTAAAATATGTATTAAATAATTTAAAGTTAAAATTATTTGCATAACTAATAATCAAATTGACATAGTAAGAATGAAAAATATTTATACACATTTAAAAATAAATATTAACAAAACTTCCTACCTGTTTCCTCAACAGACACAATAGCATGCCAATAACTAAATTCAAACAATATAAAAAGCAATGCTTTAAATATATTTCCAAATTAAAAGAAATACACACACTTACCATTAAAATAATAACTAACATACTAAAAAGTAATAAAACAAAACAATTGTCGGCCCAGTACAGACAGTATCACTGGAACCAAGCAATGTCTAGATGATGAGCCCTAATCAGGACTAAACCAGTCCTAGGTTGCTTGTGTTCCGCTCCACAGAGGACCTTAACTGGCAGTTTGGGTTGGACTGTTCAAATTGGACAAGGTTCAAGACCAATTTACATATGGATGGGTCCAAACTGAGGTGGCATAGTATGTAAACTAAAGACAGACTGGGATGTGGCTCTGAGTAATTACCATTGGCTGGGATTAATTCAAGCATTTCATCAATCACTTTTTGCATGGATGAGAAATTGGGTTGTTGGTTGATAGGGTGTTAACCCTGGTCAAGCAACAACCACAATCCTGAACTCGGTCAGCTACAAAAGTCACTAAATTAACCTGCGCCTCAGGTACCTTGGCACAAAAGCAGTCAGGCTTAGTTTAGTGGAAATATGTAAAGCATTGATGAAGCACATAAACAGTAACAAAGTGAAAACACAACACAAGAAAAATCCCACACCAATTTCGAAAAATAGAGAAAATTTTTATAAATTATATGAAACCAAAAAGACATACTCCAATCAGTAGAACCGGAATTAAGAGTTTTTAAAGTTTAAGGTAAAAATTTGTACCTAAAAATCAAATCAGAAACTGCAGACATCTAGACACATGTAACCCTGTCAAAGTCGAAAAATATGGCCAATTGCAATGAAGCGTGGGTCTGATAAAAAAAAAAGAGTGGATTGGGCCTAGTCAGCGCTTACCTTTGGACATAGAAGAAATGTTGAGGAAAATGTTTTGGGAAGGAGCACAGCTGTAGGCAGAATTGGAGGAGGTAGAGCCACCATCAGGGAGCCACTGGATGAAGTACCAGTGAAGATTTCCTTGTTAAAAGCTGGAAACTCTAGCCAACGAGAATTCCATGAGGCCGGATACACCTTTGGCGAAGGACAGTTTAACAGGATTTACTGCAGCAGAGAAGAACATAGTGGGAGTTTCGCAAAGTCAGGTCAACTGGAGATGTACCCTGGGCAGATAGATGAGTAGGTAGGTCCTGGTCTTGTCTCAGTTCTCAGAGTTTTGAATACTGGCTATCTGGGCACTCTTTGCACTAACACCAGGGTGCATGAACAGTGCAGTGGTGACAGGTCCTTTTGCTTTCACACTATTCAGCTTCAAGGGAGGCTGTGCCCAACTCCACTCCCCCCCCCATCCTGCCAGTTGATGGCCCATTTAGGCACAACTAATCCCTCTACTATGAGGCTGTTTGGAAGGAATGAACAAAGTCCAACTGCCTTAGTAACAGGCTGCAGGTGCCCAGTAGTTATGGGACCAACTAGTTTTGGGAGGAAAATTCCAACTTTCTAAAAGTGACAGATTTAAATTTTTTAACTTACAATCCAACTTAACACTAAATAGAATTTTTAATCAAAATTTTTCAAATACCAAACATGATTTTCTTACCTGTTCCCAATCAAAGGTTGGCATTTATTAAATGTAATTCAAGAACCCAATGTTAATAGGAGAGGTAAGCATCACAGTGGTAAAAACATAACTTTTGGAGTTTTTCATTAACAGGACATGTAAAACCTAAAATGACATGCCTAACCTTTTAATTACAATGCACCCTTCTCTGTGGGCTACTGTAGGGCCTACTGTAGGATGGCTTCTATAAAATAAAAGGGAAGTTTAAGGCTTGGCAATAGGGTTTGAATGCTAAGTTGAAATGGCAGTTTAAAACAGCATTCAGGCCTGGGACATGTTTTAAAGTGTTGCGTAAGTGGATGGCACAATAACTGCTGCAGGCTCACTGGTAGCCTTTAATTTACATGCCCTAGTATATGGTATATCACTTTAACAGGGACTTATGGGCACGTTGATTATGCCAAACAAGTGTAAGCCAATGTTAACTTGTTTAAAGTAGAGAACACATGCACCTTAGCACTGGCGAGCTGTGGTAAAATGCAAAGAGTCCTTAAGTCAACAAAAATGAATTGAGCAAAAATAGGACGGGTGTAGGCAAAAGGTTTGGGTGTGACCCTGCAGAGAGGGCCAAGTCCAACAGTGTGCTTCGCTGTGTTACTGCAAGTGGTACATATATGCCTAGGAGTGAGTCCTGTGCACACTGTGTCACTGGAACCCAGTTATACCTGGCTGATGAGCCCTAATCAGGGCAAAACCAGTCCTAGGTTGCTTATGTTCTGGTGCTTGAAAAAATCTGCACCCAAGTAGTTGCAAAGAGAGATGGATGTCAGTGACATGTTTAACATATGCGCCTGAATCTGAGCAGGGGAGTAGCTCCAATGAAGTGGTTCATCCTCACTCATCCTCACATCTCCCCGAGCAGAGAATGCATTATGAACACTCTCCTGACAGTCACCACTTAGTAGCCCAGAAACTCACAAATGACATAATTTACTATAGTCAGTTAAATAGAATCAAGGCACTGAATGATGAGCAGAATAACTATCTACATCCATAAATACTTCAGGAAATACAAGAACCAGCACATGTGGCGAAACAGTATGTAAATTACAGTATCCAGAGGGAATCCTCAATGTGGCAGTAAATGTATTACACTTACTTTCCCGCAAGTGGACTCATTGGTTGCAATCTCCAATGAGAAAGTGTACCTGGACAGTTCATCGTCTGTTGATGGAGGACTCTGGACAACACAGAACTGATCAAAGAAAGGAGCAGCTAAATTACAAGCATTTCTTGGAATATTCCAAGCACTCCAGAAATACCAAGAGTAAGGTGGTACCTGAGGGATAAATGTGCTACTGAATGTACAAATGTATCTAATCATGATCTAAATCACAACCTAAATCCCCTTAAGGCACATTTATTTCTCTTACTTCCATTAGCTATTTAATATGTTCTAGGCTATAAAAGAGAAATAACAATGATTCTACATCCAATAAAATGACCAGAGTCATTCACAGTTAACATAATTCATAGAATTTAAGATATTCTTTATGAATTTCTTGGAAGTAATCATTAGAAACATGGCTAAACTATTATGTCTTATCAAATGCTTCATATATTGAAAAGTGCACATACAGTGTCAAGCATGCTAAACTGCCAAGACTCTAACTTGCACGAATGAAAGTAATATTGTATATCCTGAATATAGTATCTATCATTAAATACCATCCAGAAAAAATGGGGCTAAACGGGGCTAATAGTGATGGCATGACTCAAGATTCCCCAAAAATATAGGAAATGATGGTGAGAAGATCCAAGATTCCATTCCTGGAAATTGCCTTTTCTGCACACCCATACGTTTTGTCTTTTTGCCACACTTTGTGCTGAACTCTTTTCTTTTGGCCTTGGGACTCTGGGCACTTTACCACTGCTAACCAAATGCTGAAGCGCATGTGCTCATTCCCCTAAAGCATGGTAATAATTGGCAAAATTAATTTACCTATAAGTGTTATCCCAGGTCCACTGGGCCATCAGTGTAATGTTTTGCAAGCAGAAATATGATGCTGTGCCAATTCAAAATAGAACAGACTCACTCTGTTCGACACAGAGAATAATCTGCCACATATCTGGCAGTGTACTCTGTCTGCTAAACTCTAAATGATGTTCAAGTTTTGGTATAATAACTGCATACCCAACGGAATTAAAGTAAATGTATTTACCAAAGACAATTATTTCCAAAATTAGGAAATACATTTTTGTGCATTCTTTATGTTCAAGGTGGTAAGAGCATAACTGTAACAATAAAGCACTCACTAGTATTGCATGTGTTGCTAATAATACTGCTAATATATGTATTTACTGTCTTTGATTTCAGCATGCCATACATTTATATCTCTGCGCTAATATTTTTTCATTAGGGTTTGCAATAGTTCATAACCCACATGGTTTGTTGCTTCTGGAGTAAATACATGCAATTTATTATCCCATGGATGACTCTTGTGAAACAAACAAATGCTATAGATCAGTGGTTCCCAACCTGTGGTCCGGAGACCGTTGGGGGTCCGCAATGCTTTCTCAGGGGGTCCGCGACTGCCAAGAAAATTGAATAATTTTATCAGATTAGGTCCCCAGCTTTCAGTAATGACTCAGTGAGGGTCCCCGGATTCCAATAATGATTCAATGGGGTCCCCGGGTTCCAGTAATGATTAAGTGGGGGTCCACAGAAGTCAAAAGGTTGGGAACCGCTGCTATAAATAAGTGGTTCTTAGCCTGTGGTCCCTTGGAGTCCGACAAGCATACTCAGTGGGTCTGAGACTGCTTAGAAAATGAAATAACATTAACTGATTACCCAAAGTCTACATAAACATAGAAGTAAAATGTAAAATGTAAATCATTCTGTAAATATGAAGGAATTGGAAATTGGATGTCCTCAGATCAGGAGTCCGTATTAGTGCATCAAACAGAACACAGTATGGACGATGGATGGCCTCAGTTGAATTTAGAAAAGTTCAAACCGTTCCATTTAAATTATTAAAATTTTCACATTTGTTTGTGAATTAAATAAAGTATTTCATGATTGTTCATTTATTTGCTGAATACTTGTTTCTGTCTTTTTGTGTATTGTTTTGCTCCTCAAATAATCAAAAAAGCTTAGCCTGGGGTCCCTAAAGTCCAATGACTTAGTGGGTGTCCCCAGATTCCAAAGGAGATACTTTGGGGTCCCGGGTCTCAGGTGATGATGAAGCGGGTGTCAACAGAAGTCAACAAGAGTCAAAATGTTAAGAACCACGGCTATAGATTTGGCAACTCCTATGGGTTATTGGTTATTAGTTATCAAACATGAAACATGAGAAAGACATTTCTAAAGTTTAAGGGGGGGGAAAGTCAGAGTTACTACCAATTTGTTGCATCTGGAGCTCAATATCACCATATAGATGAAAAACGTAAAGCCAAAACAACAAATTAAAACAACTAAAGGTGTTCAATAACCATTAACAAACTCCACTTAATGCACAATAATTCTTAATAAATCACTGTCCAGTGTTTTTACTTTTGAAAAGATAACATACTTTAATTCACACATAGCTAAATACTAAACATCAGGTTTGGACTTTGTTAAAGGGCAATCTGTCAGTGCTGGAAGGGCTGATCTGACAGGTTAATGTGTGGGATGCTTTTTGGCTGTTTTTGGGCCTATTTTAAAATCTGATGGTCCAGTTTGTGCTGTTGATTTTTTTTATATTACCAAAAACATTGCCTGTGGCAAGCTTCAAAACATAGAATATCTCATACCTTGTAAAAAAAAAAACTATACTGCATGTCTTCACGTGTTCAAGATGTACTGCGTTTACAGAATGTGGGCCCCTTTTTAGCTATTTCATTCACTAATGTGGGCCACTTTTATTTTGATGCCCAGACCCATTGTCTGCCCTAGTCTTACTCTGCTAAACATAAAATTACAAATGTACACAATCAAATTTACACTTCTCTGAACCTGAGATCTGTCCCGGAAGGTCTCAGTGTTAAGCAACGCATAGCACCTAGCTATAGTGTTTGTCCAGGAGTACACAGCGGGACATTATTCCTCTTGTAGCTGTAACTGACTGCCAAATGTAAAACCACTTCCTCTCGGATTTGTCAAAGAGTTTACAATGTACAGCCCCTTCTTAGCGCGTTTGCCAAGGAGTTCACAGTGGCAAAACGCTGTTTCCTAATGCAGAGCAGTCAACAACTACTCAGTGTGGTAGTGTGGGCTAGAAAGTCACAACCCAGCACCATAGGATTTTAACACAATAAATCAATTTCCAGCCAGAGCTTTTCCTTTAAAAGGGAAATTACTTTAATATATAGACAACTAAATCCTGCAATCAAAATTACAATTATCTGCAAGTTTTCAGGTGGAATTACAAATTGATACTCCTCCTTAAGCATCCTCGCAGATTAGTCGGCCCACAAATCACTTACCCTAGAGAAATATCACAAGTGGCAAATAACCCTGTAAATGAGTCTTCTTCTTTCATCTGTGAGGTACCAGTGATGTTTCTGCACCAGCAGGCTCTAATGATAAAAGCAAGCAATAGTCCCATTTCGGCTATTGGAACACAACGCCTCCCCAATCCTAAACGTTAGGTCGAAAGACTTTGTCAGGACATTCACTTTTTAAACTGAGAGGCCTACTGCCTTTTTTCTCACATTAAACTATCAATAAATGGCTCTAACTTCAGCTTAAATGTGAACATGGTGTATCTGTCCAGAGAGAGACATAAAACAATTCAGACACACCCAAAACATAAATTGGCATGAACATTAGGTTTGCTGGAGACACCATGCATTTAATATGTTCACACTTAATAAGGAACATATGTATTAAGCCCATTCCTATTGCATTTGTCAGAAAATTCACAACAGAACAAATCCCTTCCTAATTCATTTGTCAGAGGGTTCATGATGTAAATCCCCTATCTATAGTGTTTGAGAAGGTGTTTACAATATGAAACCAGTTCCCGCTGCATTGTTCATAGTGTTCACAATGTAACACCACTCAGTATGGTTTTTGGCAAGCAGTTTAATGTAAAACCTCTTCCTATAGTATTTATCAGAGTTCAAAATGTGAACCTCTTGCCACTGTATTGCTTCTGCATTGGGCACAGGGTAAATGCAAAGCCTCTTCCAGTAGATTTGACCTGGAGTCTGCATTATCAATAGCCCTAGCAGTGAAATGCTTCCAGAGAAGATCAACATGTGGATGGAGCAACAGGCCCTCTGTTAGTACCACTTCTAACAGCTTCCTTCTGGTGATCACATAATCCCCTGCAGACAACTGTGCTGTCAAGCCAGGTCTAAAAACTAATGGAATTCCAAAATACTCCCAAAATGTCCAAAATGCATTTTCGAGAAGGAATAGCCAGAACACTTGCGTACCACATCATGTTGTAAGACTACATGTTAGAAAACACGTGTTTGCATGCTTCAACGTAGTGTAATAACCATTCACCCATGAGGCGCACTGACTTAAACATATCCCTTTCACTATAAAATATTCGAGTCTATTGCCTTTGTCATAACATTTTATAATAAACAGACGAAACCTATGCATCTGATATACTTTTACCAATAAACCAATCAGGCCTACAGCCTTGATTTCAAGCTTGACATATTGAGCATAATCTGTGGAATACAAGCACACGTTTTCTATGGAAGCCCACAACTTCTGCCTGATCGATTCTAGTAGGGAATAGGCTCGACAGAGGATGGAGGCAAAGCCCCTCTCTGAGAAGGGCTTCGTAAAATTATTTTTCTGTTTACCACTGTTGTGCTGTCACGCCAGACTTAAAAACTAAAATAACTTTTACAATGTAAGAAAGAATCAATTCGAGTAGCACAAGCTTTTAGGGAAAATGTATTTTATAATCGAAATGTGCTGCCTGCAAAGAATTCTGCCTCTGGCTGAACTGCCTGTGTTTAATTGCCAGAGCAGAGTGTTCCTTTATCTCTGATGCTTTCTATTAAAACTGCTTCTGATGATGGATAGGTTTTGTTCCCAGTAACTTTACAATTGCAGAGTATTCATTTTATAGACTGTAAATGGAAGAAAATACATTAAAAGCAACTTTCTTATTACCACTCCATAAATTGTAGTGTTCGTCAACAGACAAGGCGTTGGTTTTCATTCAATATCTTCTAAGACAGGACATATTCAGCCAGAGGGTACAAATTAGCTGAATGTAATTCATATGCTTCAATGCCTTCTGTAGAGTCTGTTTGAAAGATGCACTACTTATCTTGGCTCTAAAAAGATTATAGGAAAAAAAAGGTGGAATGAAAACAGTTTATGTAAAGATGAAGTCCATTCTTAAATAGATACTTAGAGCATGACATTGTGATGTTGCATATTGTCATTGAAAACCTTTAAGACCCCTGCAACACAGTTATGGTAATTGTGCAGTTCGTTTTGTGGTCAGTCATTAAGTGTACTACTTTATTCGCCTCTACATTTAAATGTGTCTAGAAATTCTATTCACACCCGCAGCAAGAGACAACTTTGACAACTTGTCTTCACTTCGGGAGGAATCGTTGAAGACTTCCATTACAATAGACTGCTATTTAAGAGGCCCTGCACAAACAAGTAGTGCAAAGAAGTTTACGTAATAGTTGACTCCACAAAAAAAATTGTGGCGAAAGAAACCCAGAGAGGACTTCAAGCCTTTACATATGCCACATATTCTGAAAACGGCCTACAGCTCTATCAGAAAACAGTAAACTTCCTACAGAGCTACAGATTTCGATCATGTGAGCAGTACTACCGCATACAATTAGAGAAATGGCTCAAGGAAAAGGATCATTGGATGTCAATGTCATAGTAACATAGAAGTGAATTCTTATAGCAATATAATAGATAATAGCAAATTATTTTCAGAAATATAGTGAAATTAGCAATAAAATAATAAAAATCATAGATAAATTGTAGAAGATCAGAAAGACCAGTAGGTTTTTTATATATATAAACCAGGGTCTAATCTGCAAGACATCTTGCCTGCCACTGACCCACAATAATGTGTAATATAAAATATGCACGCCTATTCACAAATGCATTTTGTGAGAAAAATAGTATACTTTTACATATTCTTACATGCCTTTCTGAATTAGCTTCAAATCATTTAAAATAGGAATGGAAAAGGAGCAGAGGGGGAGAAGATGTGTTGTTACGGCTAGAGCCCGTGACTTTGGAACTGAACTGATGACAAATCACTTAATTCCCTCGTGTCCACAAAAAATGAATATTACCTTGTTTAATGCAGCTGGTTCTCATGTAAACTGCTCCAACAACTTTAGGTTGAGTCTGTACTATATAAAACTTAACAAAATGTTTAGGGAATATTCATATAGAATTAGTAGACATAGAAACGATAGTGCAATTTTTCTGATAGTGAGTTGGACATTTTGTGGTAGATTCACTAAGTCATGTAAAAAGTAGTCTGGTAATGCCACTACCTATCCTCATGAATCCTTATATGAACTAGCCTAGTAGTATATTGTAAATACTTCAGATGTTATGCTGCTCTTTGAATTTATTTATTTTCTTTCTCTGGTGGATGAATGTGTAGGTTTGCATTAAGTGAACTCCTTGAGGCAGTCAGGCGTAACCCCATTACTGTGTTATCCCAGGTTGCCCTTCATCTCTGCCTTGTTGCTGGCTTTTGAATTTAATACTGCAAATGTCCTTATATCTGAATGTCCTAGTGTTGTTGTTATACAGGAGTCTACACTTGCGCCATGTCTTTGGTTGTGACCTAAAGCTTCTGAAAGGAGCTAGCATGAGCAGGACATATGGCAGTGAAACCAACGTGGCTCCACCAAAACGACAGAGACGATAGTGTCCAAGCCATGAAAGCTACATTAGCAAACTTATTGAAATTGCAAATCAATCAATTAGCATTTCAATATACCCAGAGAGTGTGGTGCCTAACGAGAGGCAATGGTGACTGATAAACTTTGAAATTGGTGAGATGTAAAAGCCCATGCCAAATTTTGCAGAACAATTAAAGAAAGCAAGTGAGCCGTACAGCTAGCTGATATTTTTGATAGAGAGAGAATGGGGGCTATATGGGAGTGATAATACAACACTATGTGGTGAATGGGCTCAATATTCCATTGCCCCATTGGCCCACATGTGACCACAATATCGCAGCAAAGGTCTTCATTATACCAAGGGTGACCCCCAAAATGCTAAGGACGTCCAACACTATTCAGGGGCAACCATAATGTAACAGAGGAATCATAAGATGTCTGGGTATCGAGTTTTAACATTTTTATTAATTTCCACATTGAAAAAACTATACATATTACACAATAACCTCTGTTACCATAAATATTCTCCGCAGACTTAAATAAGCATCTTCTTTGCTGATAGTTCCATCTACCTATTCAGAATGTGTTCAATAAAAGGTGGAGCCAAATGGGGCACAACTGAATGGACCAGAGGAAGAACTAAAACCCTCATCACATGTCTCATCATGCATCAGGGTCGCCTTCCGTGTTAGACTGACTTCCCACCACTTTGTCAAGAGTAAAACTAGACAGAGAAAATGGTACACTTGTTTTTTGAATAAGAATAGTCATATAGGCACAATAGACAAGACTTATGGTTGACCTGCAAAGAGCAACTAGTACCTATTCTGATCTTAATCATTATTCTATCCCAGTACATGGCCAGCAATGAACACTCCCACATCCTATGGAAATAGGCAACCTCATCAGTATGGCAATACTCATCAGTATGGCTACTATTATGCAACATATGTGTAAATTATTGCCGCCACGGCTGTCATTATGTCAGTGATCGATACCGCAATGTCAATGGTAACAACATTATGCAAACGCTACAGTTATGCCTTCTAGAGCTCCTCTTATGGCAAGAGAGGCCACTATTATGATGAGGGTGGTCACCATTACATCAAAGGTTGCAACAATAATCAACGGCACCAATCATTATCAGATTCACAGTTCTGGCAGGGTGGCTACCATTACGCTAAGGGTGACAACCACCAAAACAGGTGTGGCCAAACTTCATAGAAGAGTGATGCATTCCCCACACAAACATCCACACCCAGACACCTTCACTGGCAGACATAACAGACATTATCCCTAGTTTACTCACCAGCACACATGTCCAGACGCGAAAGAGAACATCTGCTCACACACACACATCACAATACGAATCAACTAATACCCCAAAATATGCTACAAAACTAAAAATAAAGCTGCATCAATGGTCCACAGCACATACAGTCCACCATATTCAGCAGTTGATGGGTAGCCTATCGAAACAGCAAGCACCATGCCCAATATTCCCACCATTTGATCCTAGTCCTTTAATCCACCTAGTTAAACAAGTATTTAAAGCAAACTGACCGGTTTCAACAATGTATTTAATTTGTTGAATAATAATCAGTACAGGCAACAAAGCAATAGAAATTCAAAATGAAACAGTTGAGGTAATGGCAACGATGATGTTTAGGAGGAGAATTCCGATGGTGGTAGATTAGCTTTTCAACATCTGCAATTCCTGCTGATTTTGCTGGACGTTTTAGGATTCTCCGAGTCTTGGGCTATTTGTTTCGTAGAAGGCACCTTGAGTTTATTGGAGTTCTAGCATTCCATTGCCCATTTTAAAACCTAAGAGGTGTGCTGGGCAATCCACAAAAAGGTGTAAATCTCCCGAGACGGAGATGTATGTGTATGGCTATATATTGTTGGTATTTGGGATGTATTATTCACAGAAGTGCAAGCACTGCTAGGAACATATTCGTATTTAAGTGGACGAATTACTTAGGTAGTGAGTTGATTTTTTTTCTCATAGCTCTGGATATTATCAGAATTCCAAGCCGACTACACAATATGTCTGTATTGTTATTTCTTGAACTGTTTTTTCTCAGTGACCTGTGCAATTGACAGTAATTGCTGGACTGCTGCTTCTGTTTTTCTCTGTTGAAGCAAATACACTGTTAACTTCAGAAATTTGAAATTGAGGTCAGATTAAGAATAGTCCCATCTGGATAGAGAATTTATTTGCCAATTTGATCATGTCATATCTGGGTAAAAAAACATGTAGTTTGTCCTAAAATCGTTTTTCTTCCAACACAATTATTGTACAGCTGTAAAATGTTCAGCATGCTGAACAATATTTCATACGCATTTGTGTACACATGTACATTTGTAATGGATTTAGGAAAAGCGTACTTAGTTAAACAGATATGAAAAGGCTAGATGTAACGAAACATGCAACACCTTATGTTACTGTAATTTATTTTTACTCCTGATTGAATTAAGAAATATTGGTCAGATTTAGATTTACAAAGGTAGGGAAAATGCATAATATATGTTACGCTTTAGTTACTACTACAACTGTATGTGTTTTAGTGTAAGTTATCTTTGGTTGTTCACATGGAAAAATCCGAGCATCTAGGGTAAGTTTAGTATTGCTTAACTTGCACCAGTGGTTTAAGTGCATTAAAAAGTATAGGAACTGTGATGCTGTGCGCAAAGAGAGGCGGTGGGAGTGAGTGTTGGTGCGGGGTCAAAGGCAAGACTGAAAAAACAAAATCGGTCTCTAACCTTCAAGTAACTACATATAAAATAAGCCACAGCTTAAGAGAAAAATAAATGCACCTTAAGTTAATCAGTGGGAAATGCACTATTATACATTATGACACCTCTATTAGTTATTGCACTGCAGATGTCTGAGTCTTTAATCAGAAAGTTACAGAATTGAATCCTGTTAGTTAGCAGTGGAAAGCAGTGACTTTTGCATGTTTGGTGCTACAAGGTCTCTGTCTGCGATAGAATGCTCTATGAATATGTCATTCTTTTAAACCTGCATTACCAATAGTATAAGATAGGCAAAAACAAAATGCGCTAAATAGTTTGATAATTAGTGGTTCCAAAAATGTAGATTATAGTTATTCCCAGGCTGCATATAGTGCAATTTCTTTAGAACTGTCCTTTAAAAGTACACAGTTCACATCTCAACAGTAGTAACTCCTTTGCAATACCACTCAAAATGAATAAATCTGTATCATCAGGCACCTTCAAGTGATTCCATCTATTAAATCCAGTACCAGCTTGCAAGCACCCTGTACATTTGAAGACTAACCAGTTGTGCACATTTACATTTATTTCAGGCAAACAGACACACCGGCAGGAAGGCTTGCTTAGCTGTCTGCTACTCAGTCAGATTCACAGCGCAGGAAGCTTCCTGTCTTATATTCCATCTGACATAAATCAGACTGTTGAGGGATAAATACAGACGCTTTGAGCCTACAGTAATATATTAATTATTATTGGACTTCTGACATTCTTGACCACATCTCTTTGTACTTATCTCATTCATTTCAAACTCTTCTAGGTAGTGAAATTAAACATGTCTTCATCAATTAATACCATTCACGTGACATGATTATGTAAACATGCAATACAAAACAAACATTGCAAGACAAATACTAAAAAACACACGGTCCTCATATCAATACTTTTCTAGATAGAAAGTTGCCATAATATAGTCTTTCTCATGGGGTCCGTCTTCAAGGTAGTTTGTCTTTTAAATCAACTTCTTAATGTCTAAATATCCCACACGTAGTGTGATTAGGCTGGTAATCTCAGTATTCTCAAATCGTTTCCCAATTGTTATGGACACCTTATAGAAAACAATGTCGATATGCTTCTGTCTCTCCACTTCCGGTCTCCTCAGGGCTGAATAAGGAGTGTGCTGTCTTCACTTCAAGTGAACAAACATAAAACAACCCTATACCATTATAGAGCCAACTAAAATGTTTTCTTATACGTAGGAGCCCTTATTTGTAGTGTAAAAGCGACACACCAAAGATTTAGTGCAAGTAGAACCAGTGGAAAAATAATAGGGTGTTACCCCATCGTGCTTGTGCATGCCTACAATGAATGGAACATAATCTTTGTGGTTTGGGAGTTCAGCCTCTTCTCTCCTTGTAGTGAGACCACAAGCTATTATAGAATCCACTCCATATATATTTTCTGTCGGTTATTTAAAGTATATCTCAAACACTAGAATTAAAAGAGTAACCCAAAAAAGTGAGTACCAGTGTTGGGGATCAAGCATGCGTAATGAAAATAAGCCTCTAAGCACTATTTACTACATATGCATGCTGTAAGTGGCAGCATGTGTAAGGAGTCAACAGAAAACTATTAACTCTCCAAACACTTAATCGGGGCTCGGGCGGGATGCTCAACCCCAACAGCCCTCGAGGAGCGTTTTCGAGGATCTCGCCAGGGTAAGTACAGCCCTCTCTGTTCAAAAAAATAAAAATCTTTGAAGTCCTCAAGTCCGTTCTGTTCACATCGGGGAGCACACTCCCTTATATTGTATGATGAGTATGGAGGGAGAGAAAGGCGGGGTGAGAAGCTAACCACAGCATTCCCACTAACTTGTGATTTCAATTAGCAGTCTGCACTAATTCTGTCTGGTGGCCTGACTCCAGCCCGAAGTGGAGGAGTGTCTTCATTACTACGGGCGTCTACACAGTCCACCTCACTCTTTAGGGTGCCTTCCCTCTCGCCTGGATTGGTGTCTCTTCCAAGAGCAAGGTGGTGTGCCTGCTATTAATGGTCTCCCTGGAAGTGACGTCTACTAAGCGCCGTACTGGAATCTGAACACCTGAACGCGCTCGTCATGCGAGGAACTAGTGAAAAGCTAATGACCTGTGGAGGCGATGACATAAATCTTCAGCATGCGGATTGGAGCAATCAATTGGTCCTCTATCCTGAACTGTATGAACACAAAAAAATTCTGTCGGCAAATCTATAGATGATGCTGGGCCCATGATGCATTTTGGTATTGTCTGAGAGGCTGGACCCCGAACCTCATGATGCTTTTTTGGTATGCAAATTACCTATGGAACGTTCATTACATATTAAAATCAACGAAAAGGGGCTCACAGAAGTTCAAGAGGACACAGCATTCATTTCAATGGCGATTCAAAAAATTAAAACACAGTCTATGGTAATTCTGTACACTTACATTATACATTTATGAGAGCACAGACCTCAGTATGTTTGTTCAACCCTTGGCTGTAAGAAATCTTACTATTACTTGGGCTTCTGTTCTCAACAATATGCTTCCATCCATTCTGCTTTTCTTGTTTTTGGTGCCACATACAGGACTGGCCATTCAGTTTCATTTTCTGTGTGTCCTGCGTCTTCAAAGTGATGAACCAAGGGGGGGCCCTGGTGTCTTATATCTCACACTCAACCTGTTTCGCAGAATTCTGTGTTTGATGGCTGGTTTGTTTGGCCGATGTAAACTTTGGTGCACGGGCACTTAATGTAGTACACTACATTATTTGTATTGCAGTTTCAAAATTTATTTTGCTGCCAAATCTGTCCATTGATCATCTCTTTACTATTTTTGGTAAAATGACATGCTGATAGCAAATAAGGGTTTTGGAATGTTAAAGTTATTGATTAATTTGAGACTCTCGACTTTATTGGCAGTTGCTGGGAAAGTCAACACATCAGTGGTGTTTCTTTGGACCTTACTTTCGGGAACAGCAAGCTATCTCTAGGAGTAAACCATGCTCACTTCAAAGCGCTCTTGACAAGTTCTTTGGGGTAACCTTTCTGTATCAATTTGTTGTACAGTATTTTTCCATTGCTGAAGTAGTCCTCTTTATGAGAGCAATTTTTGTGGATTCTTGAAAACTGCTCCTATGGTAAGTTCTCCTTAAGGGATCAGGGGTGGCTGCTTTCAAAATGGAGAAGGTTGTTCCTGTCCTCTGGTTTGGTGTATAGGTTTACTATACGTTTGTTGTTTTCTACCATAATCCAAAGGTCTAGGAAATTGAGTTTCTCTCTGCTACTAGACATAGTAAAGTGTAGATCAATGGAGCTGTCATTTAACCAGTTCCAGAAATCTGCCAAAATGATTTGATGGTCTCGTCAAACAAAGGATCTACCATCAACATAGCGATGCAAAGATATGATGTATTCCTTGTATCTATTTCTATCTCCATAATCCAAATGTCTTCAGAATATGACATGTAAATGTTGCCTATTTCTGGAGCAAAGGCATACCCCATGTCTACTCCTTTCTTTTGTTAGTAAGAGAAAAACACTCATCCTTAAACAAAAAGTCGTTTTTTTTCTCCAAATAAAGGGTCGCCAGTTCAATTACAAAATAAGTGGGTACCTGGTGTGGAAAGGTCCTTTATTTAAGATGTTCCTCATTGCTGCCAAAGCTTCATCCTGTGGGATATTGGTATACAATGAATCAATTTCCAATGACAGCAAACTTTTCTCTGTAGGATCAATGGTTTATTCTCATATTCTTTTATTTACCAATAAAATCCACATTTCAGCTGAAGCATTTTAGCTCTCTGAATAAAAGGTCCCACGACAATTATATGTTCACAAAAAGCAGGGAAATTGTTTTACTTAAATTTAAAAAGTATGGGCATGTCAAGGCCCACAGATTCTGCCTACTAAAGTTCACATGTACAATGGTGAGTCATTTATTTATTTATAACAGCTCCACATATATTGGCCATATACCACCAAGATGGTGGCAGCAGAAATGGAGTGAGAACTAGATCTTGAAGCCCTTAGCCAGAGGGCAACTGACAGCCTAATAGAGAAGTGAAGGTGAAGGCACCACCATGGGGTTGATCTAGAGTTTGGCAGACAGGGCACTTCATCCTAAAGTGACAGCCCACCCCCTCATTTAGAGATGGTGGAGCATCAGCTTTCTGATGATGAAGCAGTCTTTGTGAGTGGGAAGCTACTTCCGATGGCCCAAGGGATTTTGGGGCCATCAAAGTAAAGCTATCACACAGCCCACTCTATATAGAGTAGATCGTATTATGTTTTTTCTGCCTGTCACTTGCAGAGGGAGAGAGAAAATAAATGGCCCCATCAACCTGGGAGAAATCCCCCATTTTCTGGGGGCCATTAGTTGTTTGCCTTTCAGTTGCGTATTCCCAGTTTGGGAGTTTTGAAAAACAGAAAACATTTTAAATGTCTGGTGGACAGCTCTCAAAACCGACATCAGCCATCCACCCACCATTTTGCACCATGACAGAAATCGCCATGACAGCGCTCATAAATGAAAATTGCATTGGCCAAAAATAGAGTAAGGTTTCACTACTCCAGATTCTGAATTATATTATGTGGCATCTACAATCAAGTGGTTAAAAAGATGGGTGTAATGCGCTGTAGATTATGAACAACATATGTGCGCTACACCTGCTCAGGGTGACACACATAGCCACCTGCTCAAACCGCAGATAAGGGATATGAAATATCTACGGCTGCTGTAAATATCCAATTAGTGTTGGCTTAGACCTTTGACATGTACAAAAAAACAAATGTTTTTTGCAGCTACCTTATTGCTTTAGTCCTTGCCCATGTATCTTACATCGGCTAGATGGATGGACATGGCAGCCTAGGCCAGACTAGATTCACTTTGCGACTTATGTGATGGTGCAAAAACACATACTGTAAAGAAGTCTAAGACATGAACGCTAAATACCACTGTGGTAATTCCTGACACTCTACAAATGAATGTGTCTGTCAAAAAAGATGGGGGCACTAACCCGGGGGCTCCAGACCCTCACAGACTTGTGGCTATTCTACTAACACTGGGCAGGGTGAGAAAGCAAATAACAAAATTGTTCACAGCAAAGGCAGATATGATATAAGTAACACTGGTGGTGCTTGGAGAAATATGGGTGAGTAACCTAGTGTGGACATATCGGGGGAAGAATGGCAGAGGGCTCTGGGGGGCCCAGATTGGTATTATTGAACACAATGTTCAAATTACTCCAGCACAATATATTGCACTGTATAAATCTGACACCCAACCACTAGCATAAAATAGTCCCAACAGTACCTTAAGTATGCCCTTAGTGCCAATCTGACAACCTGGACCTCTTGCACATGTCCTGCACCTCTCTCCCATCCTGAAGGAGGAATGTACCAGGATAGGCAGAGAATCTAAGGGGTCGCAAAGTCAACTGCAGCTTCAAGACATGTCTTTAGAATTAATACAGAGAACCAAGTGAAACAAGATGGTATGGAAATTTGCGGTTCTAGCCTTGGGTCCAGTAAAAAGACACAGAACTATGGTGTGGGGGGATGACTGTAACCCCACACTCCGTTGACACAGTGGAGAAAGTTGTCCAAGTGGGCTGGGGAGGAAGACGACGCCTTGACAGGTGAAAGAGATATGGCAGGACTCACTCTCAGAGTACAAAGTAGGATACATTCCTTCTGCTACTGGCATATAAAAACAACAGCAGAACCCTTGAAGCCATGACACACATTTGCAGCCCCTTGGACTCGACCATGGAATATGTTTTGTTTTAAATTCATAGATCTAATGAGACAACAACAGCTTTTGAAACTCCTAACAAAACAAAATATCTGGTAGGATGAAAATGAATGATTAAAAAAAAAGAAAGTGTGGCTTGTTCTGGACATTGTGCTTTAATAGCAAGTTAATTCGAAACAGCCCCCCCAATTATCACGTGAGGATTTAGGGAGTGGCCCCCTTCTACTGTTTACACCATCATTTTTGCAAGCTCCTGGTTTCTAAAACAATTAGGTGTGCCCAGGTTGTACCAATGAATGTATGGTGTCTTGAGTCTTGTTTGTTATTGGAAAAATAAAAAAATACGCAAAAAAATAGTAATTGAGAAGAATCTTGCTTTTATCAGTGTCAGATATCAATCTGTTGTTGTGCAATACTTTTAATGGTCATATCAGCACAGTTGAAAATGTTTTCAGTACCTCCTAGGAATTAATCCAACCTTGCTTGTCCCAATGAATGTTGACGTCAAAGAAGGACTGTAGCTGGCTGGAGTTTGGTGTGAAAGGTGAATTAGAAATCACTAATTCGTTCTCACACATAGTCGAGTCTGGAGACAGTATGTTTAAATGAGTGGAACAGATACTGAGTCATAGAAAGCCAGCCTTGGACTTTCAACTAAAGGCTTGCAGTTTGGAAACCGGAAAGAATATGGGGATTTGTGTAGAAACAGGGCAGAAACACTGGGAAGGCAGGAATAGTTTGTTCTTGTCCGAGATTATACATATTCTCAGTGTAGAAGAGTGATAATTCTTCTTAGAAGGCAATCCAACAATACATAAGGCAGTTTTTAACCTATTTTATGGGCATTGCATACCGTAGAATTCAAGTAAATGGTTTTGGTTCACTTGATTATTATTTTTTTTTGTATGTAAAGGTCATAGACAGATTCTGTAGGGAAGTTCTTCTTGGAATGTCGGGCTTAATCAATGTGACAGACTACTTTTCAAGGAAGGATTTGTCTCTTTTAAGAGGAGCAACCTTGTTAAGAGTAGATGTAACTAAATTAGCTCAGACAAGATACTCTTTGGAAATGGGTCTGTTTGGAGAAGCGAGGTTGTCGGAAAGGACAACAGTCAGCCACTAAAAGGAAACTCTTTTCAAGATCTAGCACCAATGTAAGCTGCAAGTGAACGAAACTGAGCAGGGGGAGAAAGAATCGAAAAAAGCACTTCAGCAAGTTCGGGGCAGAAACTAAGGGCAGGCTGAGAACAGTAGATGATCTTGTCACTGTCAAAGAGCAGCAGAATGAGAGTGTGGCCTTTTTTGTGGATGGGACCAATGACCAGCAATTTCAGACCCAGTGTTGTGATAACATGGGTAAAGTTGGCAGAGCTTCAAAGTTTGGTTTAGTCTTCCCAAATAATGAAAACACCATGCATGACAAGTCTGAAATAGGTCAGAAGGAGTTGAGAAAGGGTATGTCCAAAGTTGTCATTGAAGACTCAAGATAGGCCAGCAAGAGGTAAATTATTAGTCGATCTGGAAAGGCCACAAAGCACCAGTATGCTTGTAGCCATTGTGTTAAGTGTACAGTTCATGATGTTAGTAAATATGGAGGATTTTAGGGTGATGGTATCATAGTTATCTGTCTAATGGTCTGTTTTGGGGAAGATGTTGAACCCAGGATGGATCAGTGTTAGTGATAACAGGAATTCAAGATTCAGAGAGCCAGGATTCAATCACTCCTAGGACACAAAGAGGTCCTCAACTCACATGTTTTGTATTTTGAGGACATATTTGGGAGGTGAGAGATCATTGAGCAACATGTAGTTATTGTGATGGTGGTCAAAGGAGGTGGCAGTTTATCACTTGGCAGGAAATGTAGGTAAAAGTGAGAATGCGGAAAAGGTCTGGATGAACTGCAACATCAGATGGGTACATGGAAAAGAGCTTAGAGGTACAGTACTGGAGTTTGTCAGTAGTTTGGAAGACAGTTGGTGGTTGACCATCAAGATGACAGTTTCGATCGCGGGTTGAATGCTGGGACAGAACATATTCTGTTCAAAATCATGTACTTATTCTTTAAGGTAGCTGTGCCTCTTGGTCGTGCAATTCCAAGAAGAATGAAGGGTTTGAAAATCTGAAAATCCTAAAGTATATCAAACAAATATGACACATTTGCGCACATATTGTGCATGCTTTTATAACATATGGCTTATACTTACCCCTAGGTATGATTAATATATATAAAACATTGTGAAACATATGCATTTTAGTGTGTGCTGTTTTTATTTTTTTTTAAACCGTAAGCAAACTTTTGTCCAGACAAATCATGGTAAATCACGCCTGCCTCTAAAACATTTACTACACCTCTTGTGATCCTCGGAACCAGCACCTGATCATGACAAAACTCAAAATGAGATTTCCTCTCCTAGAAAGGGAGCTTGTCTCATTTGTTTTCATAAGAATTGTGTAGCCAGGGAACGCTCACCAACTACCCTCACAAGGCACGAGATTTTATCACTCAGGCATTCCAGAACTGGAGCAATTCATCACCAAAGCAGCAGAGCTCTCCTCCCAGCTCTCACAGGAAAAGGTGAATCTCGCAGGTCAGGACTGTAGCAGAAGTTTGCTTTTGTCTACCTCAACTATGAGCTTGTGCCTTTGGGGAAATAAATAGGTCAGCAGTCCTGGCCTGTCAGTCATTTTTCAAACGGAAAACTGGCTGGGAAACTAAAATAACAAGAATGCCTTTAAAACATGACAGGGAGACAGCAACTTTTCTCACTTTAGTAATTTTATTGAGGTGAAAATGGAACGCAAAAACATATGCTGCACGGATTTTGTACTGCTATGAACTGGAAACAAAACTATTAGGGATTCTACTGCAATGCGTAATATTTTAAGTATAAATCACAATGATATCATTGCTTTACATCATTAGCAAATGTTACCTCTTTCCTGCCAAAGATTGATGAAGGTCAAACGGTTTGTTGAAAAACATTTGTTTCATAAGACACTCAAAAAACAAGATTTATGTTCATCTTTCGATTGTGCCATTACCTAATTCAAGATTCTCAGGCACTTCAGTGTAATTCTTTGCACTCTCAGAATGAATTGAAACACCAAATGTTGCCGCCTTTGTTGCATTTTCTCCCCTTCTCTTCAAAGAATCCGTTTTATATGTACCAAGCAACAATATTGCCAAAATGCATGTTTTTCTGACATAAGACTCGCCTCAGTAACAGAAAAATAGAATTATACGTTGCCTTTCTTAAATGTATGACAATTCCACATTATGATACTGTTAGTCCACAGTTAGGCTATGTATAAAACCTTAAGGGAATGTACACAGTTATGGTTCTATTATAGATGAATGTGTTTACGGTGTGTGATCTCGTCTGCCTTCTATGCATGTAACTTTGTAGAGTTCTCCCCAGTACAGGGCTGTCCCCAAATCTGCACAAGACATGACATTGGTGATAAAAATCCTAGTGTTCGTCACCAATGGGCATCCTGCAGACTCATTCTTCTCCTTTCAAATCATAGCAGACACCACATTCAAAAGGGTCTGGCTCCCAAACAATCCACACCCACTGAGACTTCATTTCAGAGCAACATGCTTTAGCCTGAATAGCTAAATAAGGTCACTGTCGACCAACACAGCGGATGGATTTGGGGCACCGGGCAAGAAATATTTTGGGAGCCCCTGTTTGTAAAACTTTAGAATTTTATTACCCATTTTTTGCTAATTCAGATCCTATATTGGCTAACAATATTGAATTGTACTTTAAAGGTTAAGATACAGAAATACTCACCTATAGAAGGCAGGGGCTCAGCGTCCATTTTGCCCATGCCTTGTCCCTCATGTCACAGTGATCATCTTTTTGATACAGTTTGTGCATTGTGTTAATCAAAGTATTAACAGTTTATTTGTAAAGTGGTGCACTGAAAAGCCAACATTAACATGCATTAATTCTAGATGACTGGTTGAATCCCAGGAGGCATAGCCTTTTAACTTTATGCCTAAAGAATTATTTTGTCTTTATATTATAATTCAAGATGTACACTAACAGTCTGCAATAAAATATTAGATTTCATGTGGAAAATGTTTTAGAAGGTAACATGCAAATGTAGAGAATGCAGAAATGCATTATAGTTACATAAAAGTGTATTGATTTTGAATTTATTGTAATTAGAGTAAGTCTAGTAGGTTATAAATAATCAATTTATGATTTAGAAGGTTAAATGTACATTAAATAGATACATTTATGTGCCATTTTAATTCACTTCCATTGTCCTAAGTGAGGCCTGCAAGACCCTACTTTGTGACTGTGAAGAACATGCTTAATCTTTCTTGCTAACGTGAGCTTTTCTTTTTTCAGATATGGTCCCCATGAGAAATCTAGCTTGGAAATAAATATTTTATTTTCTTATGTATAGAAGGCTTATGAGCTAAACCTTGAGATCTGTGTTTCGGGAAATGTGGAATACATATGAATACAAATGTTTCAAATTCTCATGGAAAACTACAGTTGGAAGCCGTTCACATGAAGATCCTGAGAATCTTCACTGATTTGCAGTCTCAATCGTATGACTGTTTGCCATAGGACAATTCTACATTTTGAGTTATGAGGAGTGATGGGTGGACAAATCATCATGTCCTATTAACTTTATTATACCATTCTTCAAATGGTTTTGCAGAATAATTACACTTTCCATTCTTCACCGCTTGCTGAACCCTGTGGAAAATGAGAGGAACACCCTCTCTACCATTTGCCCCTTTGAAATGCCTTGCTGTCACTTAGAAAGTTTTTTCCCCTGACCCCAAAGAAGACGACTCTTGCCCCAGCTTCTGAAATGCTGATGCCTTCTTTTTTTACGTACTTTTTCCTCACTTTGGTTAGTAACCTGTTAACCCCGATTTCCTTTTTCCAAATTATTTTTGTCCCTTTTCTCTTTTTGCCCACATTTGCTTGTCCCAGCACATGCCAAATGGAGTTGCTGATTCATAGGGTTTCCCCTTGTTGAAGTTATTAACAATTGCAAGTTAAAACAGCCGAATTATGAACAGGATTAGGAGGCAAGTTATTTCATTTACAGATTTTTGTATTGCTCTTGTGTGTTGCTGTAACTGAGTGTTTAGTATTTTTTATGTTAGTCAGTCTGAATTTCTTTAGAATGTTTGGGCAGCCTATTATGCTTCTGCATCTTTATAGTTTGTTTTTGAGAATTACATATGTCAGCTCTAAGCGTTAACTTGCAATAAAGAACCCTTATACTTCATATGAGCTTTGAGTATCATTTGAGTCATTTTTTAAACTTAAATGATTTTTGAAGGTATGATGCCCACTGTTTTCACAACTTGCATTTGGGGTGAAAAGATTCATCGACCCTAACCTAGCATAAATCATGCAAAGGAAAATATGCTACCACAGATCTGGTAGCAGACTAATCATTTCTCCCACGCGGGGGGAGATAATATAGTTAAGCATTGTGTTAGGAAAGGAGGATTATTGCCATGCAACCTTCCCTTTCAAAATATGGTCTGTTTGAAAAATGAGTGTAGTTCCAGCACCGTTCTTTGCAGAAGTGGATGTGTATCAATAGGGTTTGCGCTTGCATTACTCTGGCTTGAGGATTGGGCTAAAGAGTAATGTTGTGAAGTGTTTTGCAGAGTTCTGGAAGTTCTGTGGTTGTGGCGCTTGTTGCTAAAAAATGTCCACAGTTATTGTTGTTGTTGACGGGTCTGTCATGGCCTAAAATCCCAAGGTAGCACACAAGAGTAGAAGATGATCGGTTAATTTATTGTCTGCAGTGAGGTATTTGTCATGAAATGCCGCCGACAGTGCCAATAGTTTTCCTTGAATGATTGTGGGTTTGGTTAGTGTTAAGTGAATCCTGAGTGCACATGGTGGATCTGTATCAACAGGAGTGAAATTTGAGGGTGAAGTTTAATTTGCGTATAATTGTGAAAGCTATAGTCAGAAAGTGGATCTCCATACTGCTTTAATGTGTCTGATTACCCTATCCTGTAGTGAGCAGACAGGTTATTGGATTTTGCTTGCAATATTTAGCATCAGGTTTGCAGGAAGTGTGAGTGTGTGAGAAACTGAAAAGGATGGTGAGGTGCTGTGAGGAGTGAAACTAGCATCATTGTGTGCTGGACTGGGATAGGTCGGTTGATGTGAAGCTGTGTATTGGTGGACAGTGCCACTTTGCTATTGGTTGGAAACATTGAAGAAGAGGATTGTGGGATTGAAGCTAATTTCTGATGCCAACGAAAAGTTATTAGGATTTCTTGCATTTGATTAAAAATGAAGTTCTTTAAAGCACTGAAATGTGCATTGAGGGGAGTAGTATTTATTTAATTTAAAGAAGGTATTGGAACCCCACCGAAGCTACTCCAGGTCATTATGTAGCATCTGAAAAAGAGCTTTATGCATGCTTGAACAGTGATGTAAAATAAAAGAGAAAGAAGTTGCATTAGCATTTCCTTGCTACAGAACTTTTAATAAAATGATTCTTGAGAACCTGAGGCGTGTACTGTATGAGTTGAAATCACCTCCAAGACCTGCACAATTTGAAGCTCTTAACAAGAGGGAACACACAGCATGACAGAAACTGAAAGACAAAAAGGAGAATAGAATGCGGAGAGCATTAAAGACAAATGCAGGAGCAAGATGGGATAGTGAGCAGAAAGCTTGGAGAGCAGAAAGTGAGGGAACTAGATTGTATCCAGCTTTTTGCTAGTGAAGAATGAGAAAGCATTATGCCCAAGGCTAAGAGGAGGACAGGAAGAAAAAGACTGGGACATACAAGAGTGTTTCGGGTGATGAGTTTGTAAATAAGATCTTGCCGAATCGTTCATCCCCATACCATTCTGTAGAAGTAGGAATGCCAAGTGACTCTGCAAAAGATTTAACCCTTAACGTGCCGTTTGCTCTAGATACACAAACCCCAAATCAGATAGTGCCAGCTACATTTGCAAATTCAGTGACACATGTTCCTAGTATGAACTAGCCTTTTCAGAGCTCTGGCATAGTTCAGACAGTATAGAGTCCTAACGTGAATAATGTGAACCCAATTGTGCCAAACTCTAATGTGAATCAGTCAGTGCAGACACCTTCCTGTCCAAAATGTTAGTCCAAGTCAACCTGTGCAAATTTTCATTCAAAACCAGCCCATACCAAATGTTTTGCCGACTCAAACAGGACAAAGTTTCAGTACTGCATTGTCAGGACACAGCGTAGGAATGATAATTCCCCCAAATCAGACAAATTATATTGGTCCACTTGCATTACCAGTTCCTGTGACAATAGATCCAGTTGTCCCACTATACGCTCCAGGAATGTCTGGAAGTATTGCTCACTCATAAAATGTCCCAATTGTGCATGATCTTTCTGTTACATCCAATGAGATGACACCAAAAAGTGTGCAGAGATCAGTATACTCAAATGACTCAGGAATGCAGGGAATTCATTTTCTTCCAAAACTGTTAACTTGTACAAGAATTTCAGATCCAACTTCAATGACAAGCCAGACAGGATTTACTCCTGATGTGAGGTTTCCTCAGAGGCCCTCACCATATTTTGTGCCCAGATCAGAGTAGATGTCAAATGTCAATTGTAGTATCCCAGAAGGAAGAAAATCTTTTAACATGCCAGAGAACGTGCCCGTGAATCAGCAGATTCCAGTTCCATCAAGAGCAGAAGTGTTACAGAATAATTCCATAAGTTTAAGAGGTTTCACCGCACAACAATTGAATGATGGGTTAAATAATGCGAGTCCTGAAGGTGCAACATGTGTTACAAATTGCAATGCAAGAAAAGACCCCTGAGAGAGATAGATCACTGAATGTATTCTGATTGAAACTGGAATTAAATGAAATAATATTGGGAATGTTAGATGGAGCCCAATTAGAGACCTACACAGAGGATGAACTGCGGTTTGTGTGAAAAGATATATTACCCAACGTGCAGGACAGGCATTATGAAAGGTTATCTGAAGTAACTGAGAAATATGATGTGGATTTGGAGAAATCAAAGCCCTTAAACAGACATTACAGATTGGAGTTTAGTGTAAAGGACATAGCTAATTTGAGATCCCTTGGAATGAAATTGCACCTTAAAGAATTGATCAAGAACATCCATAAATGGAGTACAATAGACCAGTTGGATGGTGGGTGGGTGAAAAAAAGACATCAGAAGAAGGCAAAAACAGATGTACCTCCGACAGCAGCAAATCAAGGTGAGGCAAATGTGAAAATGCTTCCCATGAGAGATACCAGGTGGCGGTTATGTTCATGTATCTTGGTGTCGAAGTGATAAACTGTCATCACAAACAATTCCCTGAAAGTGAGACAGAAGATAGAGAAGGATGGTATAAGCAGACAGCAATTGTTTGTGAAGCTTTCAAAATGCCTGTGGGAAGATTTGAATATGCTGGTTGACATTGGGGTTGCAAGTGATTTGTGGACTGAACGCAAAGTTTTTGCTGTTTGGCCAAAAAGTGAACCTCCAAGAGATTCAGTATAGGTGCACCGTCTGAACAGGTGATGAGAAAGTATTATAAGGTAGCTGGTTTTGTGAAAGACAAGGTGTCTCCGAAAGACACTGATATGGTGAAAATTGACACAACAACTCAAAAAACGAAGGAGTCGATTCATTCTTATTATGAGAGATTGTTGCAGGTTTTCAAACACTTTAATGGTACAGACACTATAAAATCCTAAGAGAAGGATCATTTTGTTTTTGAATTTGTGCAGGGATTGAAGCCAGAAATAAGTGAAATGATTCAGCATCATTTGATTTGTTGGCAGAACAAACCAATTAACGAAATCCTGTGGTATGCAAAATACTGCAGTGATGAACTGAAATCGAAGCAGAAGACATTAAAAAACAAGGTCATGGTTATGCAACTGAAAGCTGTTTAGAATGTTAGTCTCAATCCACAGATTGTGGTGAACACTGGTGGTATGCAATGCATGCAACAGCAGGGAACTAATGTTTTCCAACCTAGAGAAAGAGAATGCGGTGTTCAGGTAGCTAAGACAGGTGTTACGGCTGTCCAGACTTTGAAAAGAACTAACCTGTATCATGCTTGCAGACATTTGTGACATTGGAAGAAGGAGTGTCTTCTTAATGTGAATTCTAATATGGTTAAAAATGGAAATGTGATCCAGTCACAAGGTCATAATCAAATTCAAACACCCATGTAACTGCGCCCAAAGGACAGTAGATGCAAGTACCACAAGCAATGATGGCTCAGCAGCAGACAAGTGTATCCTAACAGAATCTAAATCAGATTGCAAATGTAGATTCACACTTGTTGACAACACAGTACCCCCTGATAAATCTGAGTGATGAAGAACGTTTTTCAGAAAGAATTAATTTGGAATGTCCATATTATGGAGATTGAATGCTAGGTGCTTCCGTAAAAGTAGATCAGCAAGGTCCATATGTAGATACTGATGTAATGGTTAACCATGTGTCATTTCAGGTTGACACTGGGCTACACGCTCCACTGTCAGAACAGCAGAAGTACAGAATTTGCCTTTTTCAGGAAGGAGAATTCAAGCAGCAGGAGTTTCAAAAACAATTGTCCAACCCAGTAACAGAATCTGTCCTAGCAAAAAAAAATGTACTTGAGCATGAGCACCAATATATGGTCGATAATACAAGTCCTGTAACAGTGTTAGGATGAGACCTGTTGTGTAAACTAAATTGTTCTATTAGCTGCACACCCCGAGGAATTGCAATATGGACAAACAATGAGGACACACCTTCTAAAATTGTGAGTCAGTACCCGGATGTCACATTGTGTCAATGCTGACATGCAATGATTTACCCGAAGATTTAAAAGATGTAAATGAACAGGGAATTCTAAAGGAGATAATGAGAAGTCCATGCAAGCCTCATATTATGGGGCTGCTGAATCCCAATGGAAAATGCTGCATAGTCCAGGACCTTGGAAAGGTGAAGGAGAATGTCATCCCATATTGTCCAGTGGTACCGAATCGAGCAGTGATTTTATTCCAAATTCCATGTGAAGCAGAATGGTTCACTGTGATTGACCTGTGCCAAGCCTTTTTCTGATACGTTGCATGAGGAAAGCCAGTTTCTCTTTTCGTTTTGGTTTGGCAGTCGTGTTTTGGCGTGGTGCCAAGTTCCACAAAGGCATAACTAGAGTCCATCAATTTTCAGCCAATTCTTGAAAAAAGAATCTGGAGTCACTTACAATGCCCTAACTTCAGTACATAGATTACCTACTTGTAGCATCAAACACTCAAGAAGCATTTAGGAAAGACACAATTGTTCTTTTGAATCATTTAGGAGAAAATGGACATAAGGTTTCCAAAGCCAAATTACACTATTGCAAGAGAAGTTCCGTATTGTGGTCACCACGTTGAGAAAGGTGCAAGGAAGGTGTTGCAAGAAAGGATCTCAGCAAATCTTGAAAATTAATTACCCTACCATTCGGAAATAAGTAAGAATGTTTCTGACAATGGTTGGGATCTGTCAGCGGATTCCAAATATTTCCTTTTTGGCCAAGCCTTTACAGAGGCTAACACATAAAGATGCAACTGATCCAGTACCATTGGGTGATAACTAAATGTGCCTTCACAGAGCTGAGAGAAAATATCTGGGAAAGCCCAATTATAATAAATGTTTTTCTTTGCATTGTTGTTAGAGGGAGGGATGTGCGCCCTCTGTTTTGACTCAGTTGCACGGAGGCCTTTGGCCTAATTTTTTGCGACTCTTGATCCTGCGGCTTCAGCTTTGCTTTGCTGTTTAGAGGCAGCTGCAGCCTTGAGCATTGACAGTGGGAGGGCATTGTTATGGTCACCCCTTGAATGTTTTTGTGCCCCACTCCATGGAGATATTTTTAACCAGAACCAAGACCCAGTATCTCACCAGTGCATGTTTGACCCATTATGAGCAAACTGTCCTAGCTGCTTCTAATATCACATTGACGAGATGCACTGTGTTGAATACTGCCAATTTATTTCCTACCCCTGTTGAAAATGTTAATGATGGTACTGATGAGGTTGAGCATGACTGTCTTGATGTTACTGAACTGTGCACCAAGCTAAGACCTGATAGTAAGACAGTCCCCTAACTGAAAATGACTATGTCATGTTTGTTGATGGCTCCTGTTTAAGAGATAAAGATGGAACACTGTGAGCTGGTAATGCAGTTTGCACAGTCTCAGATGTGATAGAAGCTTTATGGCTCCAAGGAGTCTTTTCTGCCCACGTTGCTGAATTAGTTACTCTTAATAGACCATGATGTGTTTCTGAACAGCTGAAAGGGACAATTTTTCCTGACAGTCAGTATGGCTTTGGTGTTGTTCTTGACTTTGGCCAGTTATGGTCCCAGATGGGCTTTATGATCTCTTCTGGATCGCCAATTTCAAATGAGGACAAAGTCTATCATTTATTGAATGCTTTACAATTGCCTGAGAAAATTGCTGTTGTGAAAGGTGCTGTTCACCGGACGTGTACTGATTATGTAACACTGAGAAATACATATGAAGTGTAGAGATATAGCACCCTAAGCTGCACTTCATTTAATGAAGAGTGGAACAATGAGACAAGTCTAGGTTTCCTGTTAACTGCTGTTGATACATAGGAAGAAGTTAAAAGACTGCAGGAAGAAGTGATAGAAAAGGAACAGCAGAGTTGGGTAGAAGCTGAATGTGTTAAAAGGTTTGAGATCATATTTGTGTTTCAAATGATGGCAGAGCTGTCTTGCCAAATAGTTTGTTACCACACATGGCTAGACACCATCATGGACAGACTCATATAGGTCGAGGTGCAATGATGGGAACTTTTAGACAGACGTGGTTTACTCCCAGATTCAGATTCATTGCAGAAGCTGTGTGTCACATGCCATCAGATGAACGCAGGAAGATGCACAGTAGTCACACTGAGTCACATGTGTAGATCAGGAGGACCCTTTCACAGAATGCAGTTAGATTTTATAGGATTACCTGTAAGCAATGGACTGAGATACATTTTTGTATTTGTGTGCATTTTCTTTCATTGGGTTGAAACTTACCCCACCAGGAGCAATGATAGTCTCACAGTAGTGAGCCTGTTACTTTGACAGCAGATACTTAGGTTCAGTTTGCCGACTTCACTAGAGTCAGACCGAGGGACGCACTTCAACAGTGAAGTTCTGAGATTATTTTCTGCAGCGTTACAAGTTGCACATTGCAGTTACAGATCTGAAGCATCTGGATTGGTGGAATAAATCAATGGTACTCTGAAGCCTAGACTGGCGAAAGTATGTGCATCCACCCCTTTGAAATGGCCAGACACAATGTCTCTCATTCTGATGAGTATGCACAGTATGCCCGACAGAAAGACTTGTTTGTCGCCTCATCAGATTATCATGAGGGGCATGAAATTGCCAGCCATGCCTGTGAATGCACTTCTGAACATTACAGATGACTTGGTACTTGATTATTGCAAAGGCCTAGCAAATGTGTTTCATTCCTGTGTCTCATCAGGTTGAAGACACTACAGTACAGCTTCAGCAGGAGCTCTGCCTTGACCTAAAACCTGATGACTGGGTCATAGTCAAGAAGCACATGAAAAAATTCTGCTTGGAACCACGTTGGAAAGGGCCTCACCAGGAAGTTTTAGTTACTACCACATCTGTGAAGTGTGTTGGTCTCCCCAACTGGCTTCATGTGACCCACACTTGCAAAGTTCCAGGTCCCAAAGATAATACAGCACCTGTTCCTGAAGGGTTGGTTACAGTGAGAGAGGGATCAGGTTAATCAAGCGGTTGGGTCAGGACAAGTTTCTGGTACAGCATATGTACGGTCTGAGGGGCATCTAAACGAGTGAACAACATTGATTGGTATAGAAGGGTTGAGACAGAATCAGTTGGCACCCGAAAGCTCAGCTGGGGAGGTAGAACCAAATGCTTTATTGATAAAAGCTGTACCAGAGACAATTGACAAAGGGAACAGAGCCAGCTGTACAGGCTCCCACAATGAATGCTGAAGAAACTGAAGAGTCAAGTCAAAATGACAGTGATGCTGAGGGTGGAGTAATTCAGAGATCAAAGAGAATAAGAGTACCTAGTCAAAAATATTCAGCACCAGAATAGACATATTTTGCAGCAAATGAATGAGAGAAGGAGTTTGCAACTTTTCCCTTTAACAATTCGAATTCAGATTAATATTCTTGAGTTTGTGATTGCAGTGGAGCTGAACTTTGAAATCTCATTAACTCTTGATCAACAAAGACATTACGGTCTGAAAGTGATTATTAGTGATTACAAGCTGTGCTTTTATTAGAGACATTTGAAGCTTTATTAGAAGCCTTTTCAAACATTTGCTAGCACAGAAAGCCCTTGAACCTTCTGTAACATCAAGGTCTTTTTTTGTGAATAGTTTGAACTTTTGAAAAGACTATTTTGGTATTTGCTTTACTCACAAATAAAAAAGGACTGAAAAAAGAAGGTGCTATATTAAAGTTGCTTTGTATTTTTTCATTTGGATTTTGGTCTGAAATTAGAGAACTCATGGAGCCTACTGGAAACAAAGTAAATTTAGGTACATATGTGTGGGATTATTACTTGTGACAGTTATTATGATCGTATTACTAATGACTGGGTTGAGATTACCCACACCTAGTAGTTCAGAGAAGGTCAGATCAAAGATTGTCCCAAATCTTGTAAGCCCTACAGAAGGTAAGCAAATTTTATACAATGAGAAGAGCTTCATACAAATGGATCCAGAGGTGATGTGTCTGCAAATGTGTATTACAAGTTACTCTACAAGCATATAGAGATCATGGTGATTAGAGACTGTGATGTGTGTACACAGTTGCCATCATCAGTTAGTGAGGGAATCACTTATCACAGTATCCCAAGGACTTATTGAATTTCCTGTAGCCTGTTGACAACACTTTCATATCAGCATGAGAATTATCAATATTATAATTTCAATTATGATTTAGTTTTCTCAATTGTTATGATCTTGAAACACCTGAGCAGCATTGCAAAAGCGAGAAACATTAACACAGTGGAATGTTTCTTTGAACCTACCTTGACATTTGGAACAGTATTTGCCCACAAAAACAACCAGACTTGTGTTAATTGGACAGGTTGAACACAGAAGAAGAGTTATAAAAGCTAAAGTAGAAAAGGGAATAGTATTACTGAATTGGGAAAGAGACGGAGCTCATTCAGTAGCTGGAAAAAAAGGATTTTTAGCAATTGATTGGCAACATGTAAGGAAATTATGTGTAGGTAGACCCAAACCAAGGACTGAAACAATCTTTGTTGGGACTAGTGAGTGTTAATGTATGTTTTTATTTAAAACTGCATGGACTTTTATGATAATTGGGCAAGATCCCGCCATACCAGGGGTTTATTTCATTTGTGGGAAAAAGCTCTATTACAAGATGCCGAAAGGATGGTATGGTACATGTTATCTAGGAGTAGTCTTTCCAAAGATTTATCATGTGGAGCATTTCAATGATTCAGTTTGGGATAAGAAGTCAAACAGTAGAGTCAAAAGAGGTGCCAGAGCGTCAGATGGAGTAGGTGATATCCTGGTGCCAAAATTCCATCAGTAGGTATTATTCTGAATGATCACAAGATAAGGAAGTTATTGATTATTGTAGATAAGATTTCTGCATACACTGTAGGTGCATCTTCGCTAGTAGACACTGAAATGGTTGCCCCGAGGTCAATGACTTTACAGAATCATCTTGCGTTAGACATTCTTCTTACAAAAAAGAGGGCAGAGTTTACAAAATGTTACAAGTCCAAAAATTCTGCCCATATCCCTGATAACAGTAAGGAGTTGAGGACGTTTATTTAAAACTTGACCGAATTGAAAATGGACTTAAAGGAGTTAGAAGAGACAGGTGCCTGGGAACTGATATGTAATGCACTTTCAGCATTGGAACATGGTTTGGGATTTTAAGAAAAAGACTTATTGGAACCACCTTGAGGTCTATTTTGATTATAGATATGTGTGCCCTAGTTACAGTTTGTCACTATAAGTTGATCATGAAGCTGAAAGAAGTCAGAGCAAACACAGGAGAAAGGAAAGAGGAATTTGATATGGAGACTAGAAGATGCATATATTATAATGACATCAACCATTTTGCGGAGTCCAGAAGATCTTTCATGGAACGACCTCAGAAATTGTGAGCTGTTTCACTGAAAATTTGAGTTGAAGTTTTATCTGATGACTTGATTCGCCATCAGAGGGGGGACGGACATAGCAGAAATTGCAGTATTGTCCCTCATGTCACAGTGATCCTCTATACGCTATAGTTTATGTATTATGTTAATTAAAGTATTATTAGTTTAGTTGTAAAGTGGTGCAGTGAAAAGCCATCTTAACATGCATTAACTCTAGTCACTCAAGGTCACTAGTTGAAAACCATGTGGTACAGAATTTTAACTTATGCTAAAATAACTATTTTGCCTTTATATTATAATCCATGATAAAAACTAACAGTCTGCATTAAAACTATATTAGATTTCACATGGAAACTGTTGTAAAGGTAGCATGCAAACATAGAGAATGAAGTAATGTGTTATAGTTACATGAAAGGATAAACTGTATTTTCATTTTGAAGTTATTGTAATCACAGTAAGTCTAGTAGCTTATTAATAATGAATTTATGCTTTAGAAGGTTAAATGTATATTAAATGCATAAATGTATGTGTTGTTTTAATTCACTTGAGGTAGCCTAAGTGAGGCCTGCGAGGCCCTGCTTTGTGATTGTGCATAAAATGTTTAATCATTCTTGCTAACGTGAAGTTTTTTCCCGATATCATTGTCATGAGAAAGCTGGCCTGGAAACACGTATTTTATTGTTTTATGCACAGCAGGCTTATGAGCTAAACCTTAGGATCCGTACGTTCAGGAACTGTGGAATACAAATGTTTCAAATTCGCTTGGAAGAGTTCAGATGCACACCGTTCACATGAAGATCCTGAGAATTTTTACTGTACTGATATTGCAATCTGAATAGTAGGACTGGCTGTCACTGGACAATTCCACTTTTTGTATCATATGAAGTGATGGACTTACAAATCATCTTGCTCTATGAACTTTAAGATACAGTTCCCCAAATGGTTTTGCTTAAATAATTATTTTGCATTTATGTTAAAATTCATGATAAAAACTAATAGTCTGCATGTAAATGATATTAGATTTCATGTGGAAAATGTTTTAAAAGTTAACATGTAAACGTATAGAATGCAGAAATGCATTTTAGTTACATGAAAGTCTATTCATTTTGAATTTACTGTAATCAGAGTATGTCTAGTAGCTTATTAATAATGATTTTATGGCTTAGAAGGATAAACGTATATTAATTGCATAAATGAATGTGCTGTTTTAATTCACAAGCATTAGCCTAAGTGAGGACTGCAAGGGCCTGCTTTGTGATTGTGAAGAACATGTTCAGTCATTCCTGCTAACGTGAGCTTTACTTTTTTCAGATATCTTTCCCATGAGAAATCTTTCTTGAAAAAATATATATAATTGTTTTATGCATAGCGGTCTTATGAGCTAAACCTTGAGATCTGTACATTCAGGAACTGTGGAATACATATGAATACAAACGTTTCAAATTCTCATGAAGAATACAGATGGAAGCCGTTCACATGAAGACCCTGAGAACTTTCACTGATTTGCAGTCTCAATCGTATGAGTGTTTGCCATAGGTCAATTCTACCTTTTGCATTATAAGGAGTGATGGATGAACAAATCATCATGCCCTATTAACTTTAATATAACCATTCCCCAGATGGTTTTCCAGCAGAGTCCGACTTTTCTTCACTGCTTGCTGAACACCTTGGACTCTGAGAGGGACAACCCTCTGTACCATTTGCCCCTTTGAAATGCCTTTCTGAGACTTAGAACGATTGTTCTCCTGACCCCAAAGAAGAGACTCTTTACCGAGCTTGTGAAATGCTGATGTCTTCCTACTTACTTTTGCCCACTATAGTTAGTAACCTGTTGCCCCAGGTTTTCTTTTACCAAATTCTTTTTGCCCTTGTTGTACGTTTTGCCCAAATGTGCTTGTCCCAGCATGTGTTAAATGGATTTTCTAATTCGTAGGGTTTCCCCCAGTTTAGGTTATTAAGAATTGCAAGTTAGAACAGCTAAATAATTAAAAGGATAAGGCAGCGCGTGTCATTTCCTTTTCAATTTTTTGTATTGCTCTTCTGCGTTGCTGTCTGAGTGTTTAGTATTTTTGATGTTCGTCCATCTGAACTTCATTAGGAGGATTGGGCAGCCTTTAATGGTTCTGTATCTTTATAGTTTGGTTTTGAGAATTATCTATGTCAACTCTAAGCATTGACATGTAATAAAGCCCCTTGTATTTTATTTCAGCCTGGAATATCATTTGTGTGGCTGAATAAGTCATTTTCTAAAGGTTTTGATGCATAGTGTCTTCACACTGTTACAGGCTGTGTGAAAATATTCATTCACCCTGTTCTAGCATAAATCCTGTGGAGGAAAATATGCTACAGCACCAACAACACACCCTCCCACCACATTCCACCCAAAATCTTCAATTAGATAAAAAAAATATATACATACTGCACGTACACCTGAGTAGGGATGTCACAACCCCTCCCCACCCCATGGCTACTTTCTCACACCTGACAGTGCCAAATTAGTAACAAAGCAATACTTTTTTGCGGGACTCAGACGGACAGCAGTTTTCAAATCCAGGCATGAATTGTGAAACAGAATAATTCAGCTAATGGGCTAAATACCACCGTCACCATAAACAAATGCTCAACCAAAACGTCACCACTGGATTTCCCCAATGATTAGTTTGGCAATTAATTTTACCCCAGATTACTACCTTTAAGGCACAGCAGCCATTCAGCGCCTGTTCCGACTCTCTCCTTTTTGTCTAAAAAAAAAAAAAATAGGTAGGAAAGACAAAGGCAAAATGTACCAGAGCAGACAAAAAACAGGCAGTACTGAACACCCACCTTTATACCCACTGAACCTCAGGTCCATACATACAACTTGCTTCTGCCTGCAGTTTCCAAATTATTCAACTGTCCTCTGTACAAAAATAATTCTTTCATACCTTCACCTACCGGCACTTGAAGCGTTCCCTTTTTCTGCAACCACACATTTCCTATACTACAAAATGATTAGGGGGAAACACAACTTCTATAGTCCTCCTTCTACCACATCCACCACACCTATACATGGGTCCAGCCCAGATTAATTGGATTAGTGGTAAACATCACAGAGTAAGTTGTTATATTGATGTAGGGGGTGTTGTGGGGTAAACACATCCACCTGCCATGTTAGCAATTATAAACCTAAATACACTAGAGGGCTTCCTTTATGGTTGGCAGTTCCTCTGTTCTGGCAGATCACTCTAACTGTTGTCACGTATGAGTCCATATTTGTGCAATCATGATGCCACAGTTGTGGTGGGGCTGGACTCTGAGTTATCCTGGAACGCAACCACTGTACCTGCTTGACAATGGTCCTCTGGGCTAATCTATGGACAATATGGAAAGGTTAGGCCATGTACCACCCCACCAGCTTCTCTTAGGACATCCCCACAATATCATCAAGAAAGTACTGAGAACTGGGCAATTCCCTGGAGTATAAGGTAAGTACCCCCCCAGCCACCACACAATCTGAAGCATGGTTTGGTGTCAGACTGTCCCATGAGGTGTAGAGGGGTTCATATAAAATCGACAATGTGTCCCATTTTAATGTGTACCGGACTAAAACTGGCCATTATTGCCACTTTTCTGGGGTGCATCAAAGCTTTTTCAGATTCATGATAATTGCTGATTGATTTATCAATTTTCAGGCAGAATTGTTCAGAGGCTTTTTCCCTAATATTTTTTAAATCCTAGAGATGATACCTTTTGCGAGTATGGCTGTCAATGTTCAAACGTGTCAAATTAAGGCAAAGCCCACTGCTTTGTCTATGTGTTTGTGCAACATGAGCCGGAAATGCATTCCCTGAAGTTTATAGTGCGACTTTAGTAAGTTAAAGGACTTCGGGACAGATTATGAACATTGGATTCTCTAAAAGTGGAGGTAGTTGTGCACCACCTTTTAGAGAATAATTGTATTTTGCAAATCAACATATTGTGTTGTATTGTAATAGTATTTATATAGCGCTTACTACCCCTGATGAGGCAGTGAAGCGCTTTTCGGTGAGTAGCACGCTACTCTGGAACCCAACAAGAATTAGTGATGGATTAGTATCGGGAAATAATGAGTACAGTTTTAGTATTATTATGAGTTAATTTGAGTCGCGGATATGAAAGTTTGTTAGTTAGATTGACTGGAGTAATGGAGGGGTGGAGGAGGAAAGAAATCCAGAAGTGTTAATTGGGAGGGCATCCTTCATTTACTCAACCCAAAGGCTTGGGATGAGTAAAGGGGGATGGAGGAGGGAAGAGTATGTGGAAGGGTTAGGGAAAGCATAGTAGCAGGGTGAGATAAATGAGGGAGAATTTAGTAGGGTTGTGTGGGAAGTCACGGTAGTAGAGTGAGGTTTGGTGAGTTAGATGTGGAAGCGGAGGGAGGAGCTTAGGCAGAGTTATTTAGGAGATGAAAGTAGTAGAAAGGATTTGGGATGAGTCAGAGTGGGAATGGAGGATAGTTTGATAGAGACATGACATATGATGATGGGTAGATAAGTGTGATGAGATGAGAGCAGGAATTCATAGATATCTAGTATAACAACCCACCAAGGAGCCATGCATTGACCCGGTCAGACGCAACGAGAAGGCTTCGTTTGGCGCCTTTTGCTTTAAAACACTAGGTAGCACATTTTTTTATTTAATCTTTAAAAATTCATATCTGCGGTTCCAAACATTGGATTCCTGTTGTTTTGGTGTGATTTTAAAGATAAAAATATTTTCTATTTTTCTAAATTGGTGTTGGATTTTTATTGTGTGTTCTGTCTTTATTGACTGTTTTGTAAATATTAAGTGCTTTACAAACCTGTCTCCTAAGTTAAGCTTGACTGCTCGGGAGCCAAGCTACCAAGACTTGAGCAAGAATTAAGTTATTTAGACCTTGACTGGGCCTTATGTGTGAGTGCAGCTTTCTTACTAGCTGTAGGTACCTACCTGCACCTGCTAATAGTCCAACTTCCAACACCCAAATCGTAAGAAGGCCTTCATTTACCCAACATCTATATGTATATACCACATGCCTCACCTTCTGTGGTCCAAACAGCTCTGGATTGTTATTGACATGTCGAAGAGGTGCCAGGGCATGCTCATGGTCCTGGAACTCCACAAATGCGTAGCCCAAGGACTGACCTTTGGAATTCCCAGCAACACCTTTAAGGTCACGCATCACCCGACACTCCTTACGCACAGGCAGCCATGTACAAGGACTATGGGGGTCATTCCGACCCCTGCGGGCGGCGGGCGCTGCCCGCCGGGCGGAGACCGCCAAAAGACAGTACAGCGGTCAAATGACCGCGGCGGTCATTTTGACTTTCCCGCTGGGCAGGCGGGCGACCGCCAAAAGGCCGCCCGCCCGCCCAGCGGGAAAGCCCCAGCAACGATGAAGCCGGCTCCGAATGGAGCCGGCGGAGTTGCTGGTGTGCGACGGGTGCAGTGGCACCCGTCGCGATTTTCAGTGTCTGCTTTGCAGACACTGAAAATCCTAATGGGGCCCTGTTAGGGGGCCCCTGCAGTGCCCATGCCAGTGGCATGGGCACTGCAGGGGCCCCCAGGGGCCCCCCGACACCCGTTCCCGCCTGCCTCTTCCTGGTGGTGTAAACCGCCAGGAACAGGCTGGCGGGAAGGGGGTCGGGAATCCCCATGGCGGCGCTGCTTGCAGCGCCGCCGTGGAGGATTCCCTGGGGCAGGGGAAAACCGGCGGGAAACCGCCAGTTTCCCTTTTCTGACCGCGGCTTTACCGCCGCAGTCAGAATTGCCCCTGAAGCACCGCCAGCCTGTTGGCGGTGCTTCCTCCGTCCCCGGCCCTGGCGGTCCATGACCGCCAGGGTCGGAATGAGGCCCTATGTCTCTAACCACCCTGACAGGGTGCCACAGTTCATTCCTACAGTTACACATACAGGCAGCCACGTACAAGGACCATGCTTGTAACCACCCTGACTGGTTGCCACACAGCTCATCTCTTCAGCCAACCACAAGGCTGACACATACGTAGCTTTTTCTGCAGACACCAACTATGCATGTAGTGATGAAGCTACCAGTGCGCCCAGTCTCCCTCACCTGATATCGTTGACAGACTCCATGACATTCATCTCACACGTCAGCTGCTTGGAGTTCCAGTCTATGGCTGCCACATGTCCCCTCCGACCTCCCAGGAGCAGATGCCTGCCATGCTGTTGTGCTCTTGTGCAATGTAAAAATACTTCTTAGGAACGCCTGCCCCTCAATTTGTTATGCATTCTTACTTGCAGGTCAAGAATATAACTTCAAGAAGTGCAATTAACAGCTGTTACTGCCCAAAGGTGTGTCAATGCCACTTTTGATATGATCCATCCTTCTGAGTGTTTGGTCACTGAGACTGTTTGGTAGCTGGTCCTCAGTATGTATATTAATGCAAAACTTCATGTCTGAGATGTAAGAGTGACATTGGGGCTGGCAATAAAGTGCTGTGGATTAGTCGCTGCTGGTAATTTTTGTAAAGTTTCTTTAAGAACAGATGCTCTTATTACTAAACAGAAAGGTACTAACTGCATGAAACGAAGGGTGAAGTCGATGAGCTAATTGATGAACCTGTGACATGCATGCTGCTCACCGATTTCTGAAAGAGAGCTTTCAACCGCCTGAATTACCTATTTATGCCAGGTTAGAAAAAGATCACGTCATACCTGTTGAACTTGACAGCAAGTCCCATATCTGCAATGCAACAGGTCTCATTTCTCTTGATAAGGAAGTTTTTGCTCTTCAGGTCCCTGTGTGCAATTGTCGGCTTGCCTTGTGTGCCATAGATTTCAGTGTGGAGGTGGCAAAGGCCACAGGCTGCTGAAAAAGCCAGGTGAAGCAGAGATCTGGTGTCTAGCATGGCACACTTCAGAAAAGAGAGCCGCTTTTGTGGTAATATGTGCTGATAGGTCGGGTCACAAAATATTAAATCATATTGGGGTGCATTTTGACCTACCTCATGCATAATAATGAGGTAGGTTGCAAACCCTAATGATTCACTGCCAAAATCTGGATAGTGGCCTCCTTCGGTAAGCAGACCACCACGTCTGTGATTGCTTTTAAATAAAGCAATCTTTGAAAAAAAAAAAAATGCAACCCCATATTTAAAGAAAGAAAAGTTGTTCAAACTTTTTTGAAAGTAGGCCTCTTACAAAATGTTTTTTCAACACTAACAAAGGGGAAGGCATCCCTCAGAGTCCCCTTCCTGTGTGCAAATGGGTTACCACTACTGTTATGTAGTGGTTACAATATTAATGTTTTTCAACATGATTTTAATCATAAAACATTAATACATACCATTGAGGATCACTATCTGTAAGGGGTGCCCTACATACACCCCTTCCTATAACAGCAATTTTGTGTGTAGTTCCACCCATAACATCTCCCATTGTCAGTGCAGATGGAAAACACATATTCAAACGTTCTTCATAGATTTCTACTGGTAGTGACCTTGTGTATACTGTGATTAACAAATTATTTCAAAGATTTTCAGTACAACTGTGTTTCCATTCTCAATGACCCTATATGTTGAGGCATGAGTGAAGCAAAATGAAAGAAGTTTCAAAGTAAGAAATACAAATGAGTGACAATAGATTTAATTTGTTCACTCTCACAGGTAAATGCATTGTGTCATGATGAAGGACATCCTGGGTTAAATTTCAATTACACCTGCTTAATTTGAGTATTTTCAGGATTTGTGCAATTCTCTTGTTATGCAAAATTCCTGAAATTACAGTTCCCTTCCTCCTACTCTATTGAGCTGTCAGAGGATGGTTTCTGTCGATGGAAGCCCCCGTTAGGAGATGAGTACAAATCACACAATGCAATAGGTGCTCAGGTAATTGCACCACTAGCCTGGTTCCTTCTGGATGTTCCTATTACCATCTGATGAGTCTCATGCACCCTCCCATGAATGAGACTATGACCAAGGGTCCCATTGCAGTATACCCTCTCCAAAAATGATTTATTTATTTATTTATGCAGTTTTATATAAAAACAAACATTATCTAAATAAATAAATAATTCACATGGATTACATAGTCATAAGCACTAAGTAGCAGACAGAGCACTGGTAAAAAATGTGGAAGTTTCCAAGTAATGATGAATTAAAACAAAATCTTAAGGCAAAGCAGATCATTGTGGACATTCTCAGGTGCGTGCACACTTTCTGTTACAAACAGAGTTTTACACCTTGCCCATAGATTGCACAGTCAGAATTATTGAGTGTCAGAATGAATGTTTGCACAGTGTTAGGAGGGAGCTAAGTCATATCAGGATAGAGAGTTATTTCCCTGGGCAAGTATCATTGCAGAACATCATGCACTAAATCAGGAGGGAAGAACTGAAATTAGCTAAAATATCTTTAGGATAGAAGGGATTTCATTTCTGACTTAAAGATTGCCAATGTGAAAGGGGTGCATGGACTCAGAAGTAGAGAATTCCACACTCTTGGTGCACTCCTGGAAAGGATTGAGCCGAAGATTGTTCATTTCTTAAGGTTAGGGTCTTGAAGGAGAGCACTGGGTGATGGGCTAGACTCACCAGAAATCTTCCTTTTGGCAGGCAGGTACTGTAGAGCATATGGGTGACGGCCTTGTGTGTGATGCAGGTCAATTCAATTGGAAGCCAGTGAAGTGATAACAGTACCAGTGTGATATGGTCTTTCCTTTTGGCTCCAGAGACAAAATGTACTGCTGAATTTAAAACTGTTTTCAGTGGATTTAGATTAATTTTGAGAAGCCTGGAAAGTGGAGATTTGCAGTCATCAATTTTAAGCAGTGGCAGTAATTGAGTTAGATTTCTGAGATCTTGATCTGGGATGGTCCTCAGCAGACCCTAATATGGCGGCTAACTACCAAGTGATCTCTTTGCTGCCCTGTCAGGCCCAACCACATCACAAGACCACCCTCATTGCCGTCACAGACAGCATACGACTGATCAAGGACAGAGGAGACTACAAAGCTCTCCTCCTACTTGACTCACCTCCTGCTTTCATAGAGCCTCCCACCCTCATGCAACATCTGTGCCAAGCTGGCATATGAGGACCTGCTCTCTGTTGGTGGGTCTGCTCCGTTCTCAGGGGACACACCCAGTCAGTCAGCCTGGCACCCTGCACCTTACCCCCCACCACCAGCCTCATCTGCGGAGTAGCCCAAAGATCATCTCTCAGACCAACACAGTTAAGAGCCTGCGTGGCACCACTTGCCAACATAATCCTATCCAATAGATTCAAAACCATCTCCTATGCCAACGGCATCCACTTTATTTTTTCCATATCCGCTGAAACATCCAACCCCAGGACCTACTTCACCTCATGCATGTCCAAAGTCCCCATCTGTCTGAAGAACAGCTGACTGAAATGTAACACAAACAAAACAGAAGTGGCAGTCTTCAGCAAGAATTTCTCCCAATGCAATGCCACCTGGTGGCCAGAAGATCTCAGACCAACAGCCTGCCTGGCCAATCAAGCCAAGAGCCGGGCATACTGAGGGACAACCAACTCTTGATGACAAGCCAAGGCAGTGAAGTTGACTCATCCTGCTTCTGCAGTTTAAGAATTCTCAGAAAAATCATTAAATGGCTCTCAATCAACACACTCAGAACAAACACCAGGGACCTTATCACCAGCAAACTAGGCTACGGCAACTCAGCATCAGAACTCATATCATCAGATGACATCAGGTAATACAAAACACAGGAGCCAGACTCACACTCAGGCTCTCACCTCGGACACATCACATTGCACCTCAAAGAGCTCCACTAGTTCCCTATCCACAAATGTACATTCTTCCAGATCCTCACCTGTGTGTACAAAGCATTATATAAGCTAGGTCCCTCTTACCCCAACAGCCACATCAATTTCCATGCACTAAACAGAAACCTATGGCTGGCCTACCTGCCACATCCCCTGCATCCATTGAGCCAGAGCTGGGGACTACTCCTTCTCGTACCTCACAACAAAAGCCTGGAATTACCTCCCCCTGGACCTCAGAGTTGCTGTCTCTCTTCCAACATTCTACAAGAAACTGAAGACATGGTTCTTTATCATAGATCTCAGACTCAGCCACCCAGTCCCCTCCTTATCTAATGCCAATATAACCTCCCAGGTAAGATGTGTTCTCTACTAATAGTCATAACACAAAGGTACAGATTACCCATAGAAGACACAATTGAAAGCATGCAGCTCTGGCCATGATATTGACTTTTGATTGTAGATTTATTATTTTGTCTAGGACGACTCCAAGTGATTTGCTTTGCTGATGACAGCAGCAGGCTTGCAATTAAGGATGCTGATTGAGTATAACCATGATTGTATTACTATTGGTGATTGAGATTCAGGAAGGAGGAGGGATTCAATTTTGGTTGGGTTTAGCTTTAAATGATGGGACCTCATCCACTCTTGAACTGTGTTTAGATTGCTGGCAAGGTGGAAGCTGTCGCATGTGGAAGAGATCTTTCGGTGCACTTGGGTGTCATCAGCGCATTGATGATAGAGGGATCCTGAACTTCTTGGTGCGACAGCAAGAGGGTTGTGCCTAGGATACATCACTGAGAAACCTCTTATGTAATGGCAATATGTTTAGATAAACACACGTCTATTTTTAGCCTCAGTGATATGTCCAGTAGATATGACTTGAACCATTTGACTCTAATGCCCATCTGATTTTTGGGAGTGTCAAGAACTGCATTGTGACTAGCTGTCTTGAATGCCAACAACAGGTTGAGTAGAATCAGGAGGAATGTGTTGCCTGTGTGTAGGGTGAGAAGGGTGTTGTTGACAATTTGGAGATGTGCTGTTTGGTGCTACAGCACTGATTGAATCCTTACTTGCATTTATCTACGAAGTTGTTGCCATGGATGTGTTGGGTAAGCTGGTTTGCTACAAAGCTTTCAATTACTTTTGCAAGAAATTGAAGTTTACAAATACTGCAGGGATTGCTAATTTCTTGAAGCAGTAATACCGTGGGATTACAACTAAATCACTGACTGTCCCCTGAGAAATGTGGAACTATCAAGGGCACAGGGGTTTCCACACCTGATTTTCCCTTGTATGCAGCATGTCCATTCTCTGTTACAGATCGAATGATCTTTAATTACTTTTTGTCACTTTATAATCTCAGTATCTTCAAAGTCACTACTGCAGTACGGGCATTCATGTTCTTTATTTAGTCACTAGCTAAAAACGTGTTCCATTTGCCTTCATGAGCGGCAATTACCTCTTATGTGTAGATGAAAGCAATGTAGATCAGAGTTTCCTTTGCCAAAACATTTTTTGCTTTCTTAATAACTTAGACACAATGGGTGAATCTGCATGACATTTCCCAAAAAAAGTGCATCTAGTTTAGGTTCTTCATGGTAAGTTTCAAGCAGTATGTCAAGCGACAGCCTATAAATAGGGGGGAGTTCCAAAAATGAACTTTCTTATTTTCAGTGTCATAAGATTATTTGTTTGCAATACAGAAAAATGGCTGTATTGAGTTACCAAAAAAGAAGCACCTCTACTTGGTTTGGTGTGAATATGTTTAGTAGTTTTCATGAACTTAGCACTGGGCACGAAGAGATTAAATTGTAGAGATGTCTAGGCCACTAGTTCTCAGATCCTCCACAGGTTTGCAAATCCATGCATGATTCACAAATTCAGTTAAAAAAGTAAAAGCTTAGAGCGCTTGTTCCCCATCATGCATTGCAGATTCCAAATCCAGTTGTGGATTTGTGAATCGGTGGTCTCTGACTGTCTGGCCTCCTCAGGAAAGAATCTGTTGTGGCTGCTATTATCCAACATAGTGGACCAAGCACCATGTCGGGGGGAAAAAGAAAAAAAAGAAAAAGGTTGTAAGGGGCAAGGTGAACCTATACTAATGCTCTGTCACTTGTGGAGGCCCTCGCCCTGGTAATAAAATAATTATCAAAACGTACCCTCATGAGCCTCATGATTTACACATCCTGGATTGGATTCGCAAATTATTTTAAAAAAAGAAACTGAAAAAAGTATTTGGTGTACTACCATTGTGCTTGGTCAAACCTGGGAGAAGAGGATGGCTGCAGTCCAAACTCTGCAGCCAACGCCCTGCTGTGCGCCCGAGGTTGGCATCCCATGGAGGGTTGAGTAATGGACCTGGTATGAGGCCACAGACTAAAGGCCACAGGCCATTCACAGGGGGCTTAACCATGCATGGAGTTTTTGGGCACAGAGAATTGGTCAACCTCATTGCTCATGGCCAAAGGCGGTGCACTGCCTGTACTGTCTGTACACAGAGGGTTTTGTATAGGGCTTGGAATAAGGCCACACTTGCCTGCCACTGCTTACAGCCAAAGGCCATCCACAACGTTGGTTGTCCTCCAAACCTCCCTCTACAGAAACAGTGTTGGATGCATATCCTGGTAGGAGGTCAGGCACTGCTGCAAACCACCCACTGTGCATGGCTGAAGGTTGTGTGTAGCTGGGGTTTGGCTGTCTGTAAAGGATTGGGCACATGGCCTGGCTCATTGCTGTCTCTGTCATTGCTCCTCTGGGCTGAAGGCCATTTGCAGTGGTTAGTTGGCTGTCTGCAGAAAGTTAGATGTAGCATATGACCAAAAAAACAAAAATTCTCTTTAGAAAGCCAAAGGTTAAAGTGAAGTTGTAGTTAGTTTTAGTTATGATGATCACAGAAAGCATTCCCTAATTTACTCCTATTTATTCCAACAGTCCGACAATTGCCATACTAAAGAATTTCCAACCTGCCTGTGCAATGACACAAATTGGATAGGATAATACTGATTCCAACATTGACAAGAAATAGTCCTAAAGTGCACTGTTTTATTCGTCACCACCTGGGTGGCCTCATTTTACGTAGATCAGTACTCCAGTATATAAGTCAAGTCATGGGTATTCATCCCTTGATCCTCATTAGAACCAATGAACCACAAGTTGTTGAAATAATATATTTGAAATGGATTCTAGCTATCATAATGGATGAATCCCTCTCTCCAATACACTCCCATTGTTTCATCATATCACCAATGCATTTCGGGCATCAAAATGGTCCTTCATCAGGTGAAATTCGCCACAAGATATAGATCAATCAAACCTGTCAACATTTATTAAGCCAATAAAGTGCATACCATTCATAGACTTGGATTATTGTGCAACAGCATGTGTATTAATATGACATAAAACATTAAAAGGAGCCAATGTCAGTTCTACATGTATAGTGATGTATCGTGCACCCGTCCTGTGGTACTAAGGGGCGTAGCTTGGTCTGTATGGCTGTGGGGTTGTGAGCTTCAGATTTCCCAATAATCACATCTTGCTGAAACACATAAGATGCAGGACATGAAGGGGACCGAAGGTGTAGTGGAAAAAGAGAGGAGTTCAGATTGTAATGGGTACCTACAACGCAATGTTTTTCAAACAAATAAACATTTTAAGGCCTTTAAAACAAACCAGAGGGAGCATGTGTTTTTGTCAGTGTGGACGTGTGAAACTCTCTGGTGAAATCCGACAGACGCTTTACATGACCCAACTAAAAGCACGTGTACCTCCCTGTTTATGACAGAGCACACTCGGCCTGTATCAGACAAATACATGTCTTATAAGCTGGATGTTCTGCACTCCAACCAGTGAGTTGTATAGTGCTGTACCCTCACAATTACATGTTGCCTGTGCAAGGGCTCTGAGATGACTGTCAAAAAAACTGCAAGTTACGAATGAAAACGCCGTCTTCACTGATAACAGACAATGCCACCGAACATAGGGCCGTATGTACAAACACTTTTTCCCATAAACACAGAATGGGGAAAAACCTTTGCTACATCTGGCCCATAATGATTTAACCTAACAAACTCGAAAAAAAGAAGGAAAAAAACGCCCTAAACTGTGAGAAAATTAATAAACAGAGCAGTTTGCCCGGCCACTGTGATATGGGGCTTCTAGCTAGCTTGCAACAGTTTGATATCACAGGTCTGTCATACAGGCTGCGTGTGCATATGCACATCGGGAAATAACTCAGTGACAGCTGTATTTTTAGTGTAAAAGGTCATTTATTAGGACAGGGTTGCATAAGCAAAATAACCTTAACTTTTATAACGTAAACCGTAACTTTATTAACTCCCTCCCTTTAACATCTGCCTCGCTCATCCTTCCCCTTCAAACCCTTATTTCGTTTCCATTCCCCTACGCACTCCCCTTTTCCTTTCATGCCCCATTTGGTTCGTGCGTACCCCCACTCAGAGGCTTCACCTGCTTGTTTATTCCCTGGAAGGGTGGCCAAGCCCGCATCTGGCTCACCACCCTCCCCCATCTACTGCTCGCTCTCTGCTGCAACCTGCCCTAACTGACAAGTAAACCTCCCCCCTATTTTGCCCTACCTCTAACTTCCATCCCTCAAAATTCTTCTTCCAATTGCCGGGTGGGTGGGAGGCCAAACTAACCGCGCGATGGGTCAGCGCGGAAAGAGGCCGGTCCCTCCACCCCCAACCCCTTTTATTCCCACCCCTAAGACCCACCCCCACTTACCTTTCTCCCAATCCCCTGTCCCGCCGTCACTTCCTTCCCCGAACCGGCCCGCGGGGAAGACTAGAGCGTTGCTCTATGCCTCCCGCGGGCCCCCTCATCTAGTTCATGTGACTGAGAATAACAACTCTGGCCGACGTTGGACAACCCCTAAAAACGGGTTGTTTGAAAGAACCCCACAAGTGGATATCTGCGGCGGTCTTAACTGCCTTCTGATTTAACAACCCCTAGAATATGGTGTCCAACACACGTGGACGTCAGCTCGTTCCAACGAGTCAGACATATTGGAAGCATATATACACGCTAATCAGAATTACCCTTATATCAACATTTTCTACAAAAAGTAAAATGTTTAAAATGATCATAAACAAACAATGGGATATTCTACGAAATGAAAAATGTATGGTAATCTAGCAAAGAACTTCAGTTGTTTGCTTTTCAACCTTCTTACAAGGTAAGTGAGATCCTTTCAAAAATCAAGTGGAAAAAAACACGAGATGGGATGAAATGCAGAAATTGTGTACATTGTAACAATCTGATTACTGCCAACATAGTTTCCCATTAGAATGAGAGATATAAGATTCTTTTGAAACATCCCTCCACATGTGAAGGCGTAAACTGTATTTATATGCTTAAATGTCCGTGTGGAATACTATGCATTGGAAAAATTGAAAAAAAGTTCAAAACTCGGATAACAGATCACAAAAGCAATAAATGTAATGTGAAAAAAATAGAGTATGGCCACACATTGATATGAACAGAAACAAAAATGTCAACTGCACCTTCGAATACTAGAAGTGGTATGACAAAGAAGAAATGATGGTGGCCCCAAGAGACTCTTATAGAGAGAAACACTTTGGATCAAGTTATTAAATATCCTACAACCAATGGGGATGAGCAATCGCCTGGAACTGTCAAGTTTTCTCAAATGCTTCATGAACTTGGTGCATTTGTTTAATGTAGTCATGATATTGAGTGTGTTAAATGGGATTTCTCAGGTAAACTCTGATATGCAGAGGTGCATTTGAACTAATACACAGAAACAAGCGCCTTGATACCCGCACAGGTGAGTAGCGCGCTTCATAAATGTTAATGATTTGATTTGATTTGATACAACAGAGTGCTTGATGCTAGACTGCTTTGCAACTTTGCGCTTGTTTTCCAACACAATTTTCTTCAATCGTGTCACAAGAGGATAGTGAAATTAACCTGCCGCATGCAGTGCTGATTCTCTTGCACAACTGTGACGCAGTTGTGTTATAACTGTCATACATCAGATCAGGCTTTTCCAACGAGTAGCTCGCAAGCTACTGGTAGCGCTCCAGCCACCTGTCAGTAACTCTCCTGAGTCCATCCCAGTCTCCTAAATTAGAAGCTTTTACTTATCCGAATTAATAATATATGTATACCTGAAAACTGTGCATTCAAGACAAAAATGTATTTTCAGTACTCATAAGGTGATGTGTGGAGAAAAATTATTGAATTCCCAAAATATATATAAATCTTACTAATAGTATTACTTTAGGGACAGAATATTCAAGCTATACCAATAATGTGTTACTTAAGAAAAGGCATTGCAAACTGGCAAACCTTTTTTTACATTAGCACTGGCTATCTTGCCCGAATAATGGAGGTGACCACGGTTACTAATCTGCTAATGCAACGGGGCCTGCTAATGCAATCTTGTCTAATGTGGTCACCATTACAATACTAATAATATTAGTAGCTTTCGATGATTTTCATTGATGATAAGTAGCTCCTATTACAAAAAAGATTGGAAACCCCTGCTCATACACATTTTTAACTGATTTCCATATATTTTTCAATAATGGTCTTTAACATTTTTTACACTATTACTTAAGTGACAACAGTGCTTGTGCAGGACATAGGAACGGATACTATGCACACCCGACATCTTTGCAACTCATTTCGGAGAGGATCAGGAAGAACGTTGGACTATTTAATTTTTTACCACCTTTTGTTTACAATGGACACGGAAGCATCTAGGTCCATTAAAATAGGATTTCCACAGGCCTGGTTTCAAGATTAAGGTTGGCAGGTACATATGCTCTCAACATGACCGATTTATTGACACAAGTTTCAGTACTATCCACGTGAGAACTTTCATAAACGATGGCCGCACTTCTGGGACACAGTCCTAAACAGTATGCAGCACCAACATCTTTACAAACGACTTCATAGAGTCTTAGGATGCTCGGAGAATTATATACATTGCCTGCTATAATTATTCACAACAGATTTGGAAGGTATTTTCTCTTTTAGTTCCCCTAAAACCTAGTACCCACAGTGACTGTGTTACAGGATTGTGAGTAGCATGTATTTGCTTCCAGTATGGCTAACCCGTTGATATAAGCTGGCGTCCATGTGGGTTGGATGCCATACTCTATGCTTTGTTAAATCAGAAGGCAGGTAAGAGCGCCACCAATATCTACTTGTGAGGTTGTTTCATGTCACCTATTTCTTAGTGTTTGTCCAATACTAGTTAGAGTTGTGTGTATTATTCTGTCATGCAAACTAGGTGTGTGTGCGCGCACATGCTGCCTGTATGACTGACACATAATACCAAGCTGACACATTTACTAACGGAAAGCCTGGCCATGCGCCCTATAGCCCACAGCGCACTCCCTTAACCATGTGTGGGATTGAGCACATGGCCTGGCCTGTGCCCAGGACCTGCACCGAACCCCAAAAAGGCATTCATGGCTCCCTATATGATGTTACAAACTAAACTGTGTCATTTTAAGCAAGGGTCAAAATCCAACAAAATATAATAGGTGGGCCTATTGGATTTATTAAGGGTCAGCATATATAAAGCGGACCTATTGTCTTGGTCAAAGAGTCACCAATAATCAAATATATTTTAGACAGTCACACATTGCAATGTTTAAAAGATGTGACTGTCACAGTTTGTTTTTAATAAAGCCTTATTAAAAAAAAATCAACAGGTCTGTTGGACCTGGTATCTTTAGGGTAGTCCTAACCCACACTTTTGCCTTTCATCTCCTATTTTTGCTGTGTCTTTTTGTTTGCCTTAGGACTCTAAGCACTTTACCACAGCTAACCAGTGCAAAAGTGCATGTGCTACTCCCTAAACAAGGTAACATTGGTGTATCCGTAATTGGCATATTTAATGTATTTGTAAGTCCCTTGTAAAGTGGTATACCGTATACCCATGGCCTGTAAATTAAATGCTACTAGTGGGCAATGTACTCTCTAATTTATATGGGCAAGCGCAAAGCGCTCCATCCCATGCTGTAATCTCTCTTTGAGATTCTAACCACGCGTATGTCACGTCAGTCACTTTCATTGGTTCGTGGTCTTGCCTTTTAAAATCTGCTTGCTTTCATTTGGAAAGGCATGCATACGTCATGCCTTTTCAGGTGATTAGCCCACCTATACAGCACCGGTAAACTACTGAAACCATTTGAGGCTCGATATTTCAGCATGATTTCCGGACTACTTTATCTTTATATTTTCCATGCAGTTCAATCGCACTGGGGTTTACATAGCGCAATCGCACTCTGTTTTTCCATTTTCAATTTCAGTGCGATCGTGCTGCATTTTACATAGCGCGATCGCGCTGTGTTTATTTCCTAATTTGTTTGGCAAGAAAAGTCTGGTTAGGAGTTTACAACGCTAATAGCTCTAACTCGAGCAAATGCGAGACCTGTTGCATTACAAATGCTTGTTTTCTTTTATGTGCGGCAATAAAGATGCTTCATGCACTACAGTCAAGGCGGCATGCACTGAAGAAAGCAACAATTTAATAGGCATGTATGTACTGTGTGCAAGCTACCAAATTCAGTGGCACAGCAAAGGTATCATCACCCTTAACTTAAACCAGAAAAAATTGACCTCCCCTCACCTTTGGCTTGGTATTAAAAGAGGCCCATTACAGGGTTGCAGTGAGCTCCTTGCAACTCTAAGCACCGGTGATACTGAACCTTGCGACCCTATTCATTCTACATACCATTCCTGTCACTCTGCTATTCTGGTGAATCTCATCTCCTCCTCGCACCTTTTCTTATCTCTGTTCACTTCCAGTCTATCTCTCACGCTTGTCCTTGCCTTGTTCCTTTCTTTTTCTAACGTTTTTGTCTTGTCTCCTTGCACCTTAACTTCCCCACTTTCCTTTCTCCCATTCCATTCTGCTCTACTTCTTCCCCATCCTGCCTCCTCTTTCTTCAATCTACATCCTACTATTCACTCTTCCCCAAACTCTCTCTAATCTCCTTGTCCTCTCTCTGTCCTTCTACACTTTCTCTATCAAATCAATATCTTTTTTTGAAACTCAAGTTTTCAATTTGTTACATTTGAAGTACACAACTACAAAACAACCCCGCTGCCCCAGGTGACAGCGCTTAGGCAGCAATCATGTGCAAAACCACTGAACTACTGTACTAATGATTTTCGTTCCCTAGGAGATTAGCCTATTGAACTAGTGCACTGATGTTGCCCTGATAGTCTTCTAATTGTCCCTTTCAATCCTTTTGCCTCCCCTCTGGTTACCGATCACCTTTTGTTTGTTCTTATTGTTCTTCCTTCCTTTTTTCTCTTCTTTTTATGTTTCACACCCCTTACTTTCTTTTCCTCAGCGTTTCTTGCTTATTTACATCTTCCATTTTACTATATCACTTCCATAGGTCATCCTCTCCATACATGCCACCTTTTCTCATTATATTCAAATTCCACTTTTCCTCATCCTCTCCTCCCAATTTTCTTCCCTCTCCATCTTTCTATTAAATCTGTCTTTCCTATTATTCTGCTTTCCTCTCCTGCACCTTTTCTTTCTTTCCAGTCCCTGTTTTTATCTTTTCTCCTTTTCTCTACTCTCCCATCTTTATCATAATTCTGGCTTTCCCACATGCTTTGTCCATTTTCAAACGCTGGGACTCTCCTGACTTTATTCTCTGTACTTCATATCCCATTCTCACTGTACCCTTCTGTGCCCCTTCTTATTTCCTTCATCAATATCACTCCTTCATAGTTGCCCACTCCTCCTACCAAATTCTATCCAGAACTTCTGTGTTCCAACCGTCTGCTTTCCATTGCCTTTTCATCTTATCTATCAACTTCCACCCAGTTCTCTTGCCCTATTTCTTTTCTACCTCATGACAAGCTCCTCCACAACCCCGGTGAATTAATGTTTGGACTGTGCACTCGAAATGAGAACACTCATCGCTGATGACCTCCCCTGTTCTGAGTAGCCTTTGGCTCTTATGCAACATGACCCAAACTCTTGCCCCTCCTGACCTCAGGTTGCCGGCTTCCAACCATTGTAGGTATATGGGGCCTAGGTTGCAAGACAACTCCCATTGGCCATAATGCATCTGGGGGTACCCACAACCTGTGCCAGGCCTCAGAAGTCCCCTCTATCCAAGTAAAACTCACTGTGCACACATGCATGCCCTGCATTTCACCAGATGGAACATGTAAAGAGTAGTGTGTAGGAGTGCAAATCTGCCTTCAGGACCCATGTGCTGAGTCCCCCTCTTCACAGAGCTCTAACTCTATCCATTTGCGCTAAGGTTCCTTCACTGAGCCCTCCATAGCCCAGTGCTGACATCCCCACTCACTCTGAGTTCTCCACAGTACTGACATGCTTCTTCTTTGCGATCCTTGCAAGCCAGTCAATAAATAACTTTATTTCGGCTGAAAGCCATATAAGTATCCAATAAATAACAGACAGTACCATACAATAAGATTACAAATGGTAAAAAAGTAGGAAGTCCAGAAAGACATTAAAAAAGAGAACCAAATAATTATGCTGAGTTAAAATTTAAAAACTCGTTAGTTAAAACAATATAGAACAGCTATCTCATTTTATAGACTTGGAGACCTGCCTAAAATTAATTCCATAAAATAGTCTATTTCTTCCTACAATAGATTGTGCAAAAAGTGAGCTGTTGATACACATAGTTATAGCAACAGTGCAAAACTAAGGCCAAGTTTCCTTTTTCTTTGACAACCAAGCCTTCGTACTTTCAAGCCCATGATAGTCAACTGCAGCCTAGGGTAATTATAGCTAATCCAATCGGTCAGCGGTATATTCTCTAATTCTTATGGTCCAAGCATTATGTAGATACTTAGCAATGGCAAAGACCACCTCGTCTCTTGTGTCACTAGTAAGAATTCGCAAGGATATATTATATTTCCTTATCCCCATTGATCTACATAGTTGGATTATCCATTTCTTCCTGGGCGCCAAATATCTAGGACAAAAAAACATAAAATGAGCCAGTGTCTCAGATTGCTCAGGACAGAAATGGCAGAATCTTGATTTTTGGACCTCCTTGCACCATCTTACAGTAAATGTGTTAAGAGGCAATACCCCTAATTTGAATTTAATAAATAACGATTTGGCATAGGGGGGGAGCCAGTCTACAGGTCCTTCAAACCCCTGCCCCTGTGCTGACATGCCCTCTCTGAGCCTCGGCCTTCCAAACTCTACCTCCAGTGCTGAATCCTGCCCTCTAGTGAGAGCAGACTGATTCTCCGAGCTCTTTTTCATGTGGGTAAGGATTATTGCATGCCTGGCTATTCATTCTCATTTGCACAGAAGCCTACAGCCAAACGTTATACCTTGAGGAACTTTTATCCAAATCATTGGTGCTCAGTCTATCAACCTCAGATGAAAGACGTACTTTACATCCCAAGCCCCAAATTCTCCTTAATGCAGCTCACTTTTGCAAGAACAGAGCTCACCCCAACCTGCCCCTACGGGTCTGGTACTACCACAAGACACTAAAACTCTTTCCAAGACCACACACATGTGCCATCCTCTTGCCGCCTCCTCTATGATGACCTTACGTATGATGGACTCTGAGGAGTGGAGGGAAGATAGTGCATGAGTGAGATGCTGCGGGCAGTGGGAGAAAAGAGGTAACAGGGTGAGGTGGGTTGAGTAAAAGGCACCGTCAGGAGAGAGGCTGGGACCGAAGCCTCATCAGTGGTTTAGACATAACTGAGATGATCTAAGCAGGGCCTGCCTACTCAAATACTGCCTTGTGCCCTTAAATACTGAACAGCTGTCTTTATTTGAACTTCAGTGATATCATCGCTAAAAAGCAGGACTAGGGCAGGAATCTGGAGTATTAGACTGACTTGGTCTAGACTCCTGTTCTTCTGGGAGACTTGTTTGGGAAACATAATTCATTTTTCAGGCAAAATCCTTTTTTTTTTTTTTTGTTGCATTGGCTGATCACACCTCCCAGCCCCTTCCCAAGAGGCACACAGCACAAACAGATCTTGGGGCTGTGCTCTTCCAGCTCTAGCTGTGGCTGCTGGCAGACATGCAGGGCCCAGCCCACATCAATGCCAAGAACAATGATAATTCTATATTAAGACAAAAACAGTTTTTCAATTTTAAATAAAAACTTTATATATTTTGTTTCAAAAATCATATATGCAAATTATGAATTCACACATCAATTGATGGGGCACTATTAAACCCTTTGTAAATTGTTCACATTTTGTTTACAAAATAAAAGCAAGTGCCAACTGACTTAATGGGAATGAGATAAGTACAAATCTCTAAATGCAGCACTATCAAACATTGAGCTCATGGTATATATGGTATGTTTCCCTGATGATCAACACACTATTTCCATAGCGCCTGTGATGGCTCACGCGCAACAATCTTTTTTGGTGACCCCCCCCCAATGTCCTCCTTCTTCATGGAGTCGCTCACTACCACCCTCCAACAGTATCCTTCATCTCCTGAATGCCCATGTCTCACACACCTTCATTTGCTGTATAGCACTACTCGCACCAGTGAAGAGTGTTAGAGCACTTTACGTCACACACACACTTTACAGAGACAATGAATCATACATGTGTAAATCAGTCTACAGAAAATGTGGATTAAAAGGTTTGTGAATCACGTGTCATCCATACTAGTAGGCAGGATATTTTAAGTGTGTTTGGTCTGGAGAAGCACAAGCTCAGGACGACATAAAATATACCACAGTGGTGGGGATTGGCCCAGTAGTTGTGGTTAGCTTTATTAATAAGAGTCCATTTCCACCAAAAACCCTTTTTAGCAACATTAGGATAATGAAAAACTGGGAAAAAACTAAGTTTTAACCTAGACCATGCAGTTTGCAAGCAGCTTTGATAATTCATAGGTCACTGTGCTATATTTAGATTGTAATTTAGGAATTGCAAGTAACAAAATAATCTCTGTAACAAAAGCAGTAACTCACTGAGCTATCCATATAAATAAAGCTCTGTTGCATGGTGCAGTTCTTTGCAGCAGGCACATTAACCCACAGCGCTATCTTAGAGGAGTCAAAACTACCAATAAACAAAACTTCATCTCTCTCCAGCAGGTACATTAATCACCAGAGTAATCTTGACATTTTTACTGTTGCCTGGAAATTGTTGAGCACACTGCTAACCCTAAAACTAGCCCTGCTTCATAGTCATCTTGACTTCACATATTTGAAGGACCTCTGATATGATAATAAACTAAAAAGAGACTCTGTAAAAAAAAGTATTTGCTAAGTCTTTAAACTAAATAATCAAGTTCAAGGTGTTTATTTAACACTGCCCCTGATCGGCCTCCTGAATTGCTCCATTCTTGAATTAAAGGAAGGAGCAGCCTCTTTGTCTTTGGTGTATGTCCTTGACCTCCTGCAGCACAGCCTGCCACACACAAAAGAGCATTTTTCACGCAGCCTAAAGGGAACTTAGCCAGTGGGCCTGCAGCACTGATTGTGCCCCCCACTCAAGTAGCCCTGTAAATATGTCTCAGGCCTGCCATTGCACAGCATGTGTTGGCAGTTTCACTGTAACTTCAACTTCACATTTAATGCCTCTTGCCAAGCCTTAAAGTTCCTTTTTATTACAACAGGCCAACCCTAAGGTAGACCATAGGTAGCCACAGGGTAGGGTGCTATGTAAGTAAAAGGCAGGACATGTACTTTTAAGTTTTACATGCCCTGGTAATGAAAACACCCAAAGTCATGTTTCATTACTGTGAGGCCTACTTCTCTCATAGGCCAGCATTTGGAATTCCTTAATATAATTTTTAAGCTTTAATTCCTGATCAGAAAGGAGTAGTTACATCAAGTTTTATATCACTTGAATGGTAATGATAAATCCTCCCTACTGGTGAAGACAGATTTATTATTAATAATTTTATTAATGCCACTTTTACAAAATGGGCATTTGCCTGCTGTCACTACTGTGTGCCTCACAGCCTGTCTCCAATACATGTCTGGACTGGGTTGGATGACTGCACTATTTATGCATTCCCTTCAGACAGTCACAACACAGGACACTCAACTGCATTTGCATTCATCTGCATATTAATGGGTCTTCCTAGGCAGGGAGGTTAGGACAGGCTCACATTTACACTTCGAAGAGTAGTGGTCTGAAACTCACACAAAGGGCTATGAACCCTCAACTGATAGTCTGGAGCCAGGACTGGGATGAGAGGGGGACCTGGGCAGTCCAATGAGCTGCTCTGAAGTTACCCCCACTTCAAAGTCAATTCTGAGTATAAGTACTGGGACTCTGACCTCCTGATATCAAATAACTAGTGGGCTTGGGAAGACCTCTGCCGAAATAAAGACTACTGTGTTGCATGAATTGCCACTTTGCCTGGACTAACTGTTCCAAGGAACTGCTTCTCTGCTTTGCTGAGCTGCCCTGCTGCATGCTGATCTCTGCCCTGCTGAGGACAAGGATGGAACCAATCCTGCTGAACCAGAGTGACCCCAAAGGATTACTGCCTTGCCTCCTTTTCTCCTGCAGTCTCAGGGACGTCAAATACTGACTGCAACTCTCCTGGTGCTGAGGAACTCTGCCATCTGTGAGTCCTGCCCTTGCCTGATGTGTCCCTCTCCAATCCTGGGCCTCAAAAATGAGTTCTGTAGCTGATTCCTGCAATAACCGACCTATCGCCTTGACTATGTGTAAAATTTTGCTGAATCGTCGTTAGACGCTGCAACATCAGTTCCATAGCCTGTGCGGCACGAGGACTACACTCATCGTGGCTCGACACCTATGAATTGCATTGACTTCAACGGAGCTCGATAACAACATGAGACCCCAATTCAGCAGCTCGGCGGCAACTCAGTAGATTCTTGGCGTCAACCAAAACTCCAACCCAATTGACCTGTCTCGGTGCTGCAGCTAGCCTACCCTCCAGCGCAGTTGGCCTGGGTTTTGGATTTGCACCGGTACCTCGTGACCTCAAGTAACCATTTGACTGCTTGTGACTTCTAAGCACTATTTTACATTTAGGGCCTCATTACGAGTTTTGCGGTCCCAGGACCCCCATGTTGGCGTTGTGGTTGCACTGCCAATAGGCTGGTGGAGAAGACCACCATATTATGGCCATCGCAGTTTTCCCAATAGAGCACAGCCAAAGCACTGCCGGCTCCCCCAGTGCGGTCTAGCCACCACAGATGACGGTAGATACCTGCAGGTCAGCATTGACCATGTTTCCACCGGACAGATTCTGAGGTTGCACACCCCTGCAGTTGCACTCAGGCGGAAACACACTGTATAAAAGGAGACACTCACCTTCAGGACCCAGACTCGTCGGGAACTGCCACGGAACCAGAACTGCACGTCTTCCCGCTGCTCCTGCTCACCCAGAGGCACCAGAATAAATGCCAAAGATGACGACAGCAACCGTGAGTACATACACTGAACTGTTGTAGGAAAGTGCCACTGTTGGCATGGTTATGCCCCACTTTTTGCCTAGTGTTGATGCTAACTTTGATTGAAAGTGTGCTGGAATCCTGCTAACCAGGCCCCAGCACAGTGTTCTTTCCCAAAATATGTACCTTTGTTTCCACAATTGCCACACCCCTGGCACACAGTTAAGTCCCTGGTAAAATGTACCCAGGGTACCAAGGGCCCTGTGGCCAGGGAAGGTCCCCAAGGGCTGCAGCATGTATTATGCCATCCTTTGGGTCCCCTCACCAAGCACATGTACACCGCCTTTGCAGCTTGTGTGTGCTGGTGGGGAGAAAAAGGCAAAGTCGACATGGCACCCCTCTCAGGGTGCAATGCCCACAAACAACTGCCTGTGGCATAGGTAAGACACCCCTCTAGCAGGCTTTACAGCCCTAAGGCAGGATGCACTATACCACAGATGAGGGCATAGCTGCATGAGCACTTTACCCCTAGAGTTTCTGCGTCCCTTCTTAGACATTGTAAGTGCAGTGTAGCCATATTGAGTATATAGTCTGAGAGTTTGTCATTCTGAACTCCACAGGTCCATAATGGCTTCACTGAATACTGGAAAGTTTGATATCAAACTTATCAGCACAATAAATTCCCACTGATGCCAGTGTGGGAATTATTGAAAAATGCACACAGAGGGCATCTTAGAGATGCCCCCTGCATGTTAGCCAAACTGCTAGTGTAGGACTGACTGGTCTGTGCCAGCCTGCCACTTTCAGACAAGTTTCTGACCACATGGGGTGGGAGCCTTTGTGCTCTCGGTGGTCAGAAACAAAGCCTGTCCTGATTGGAGGTGCTTCACACCTCTCCCTACAGGAACTGTAACACCTGGCGGTGAGCCTCAAAGGCTCAAGCCTCTGGTTGCAGTGCCCCAGGGCACTTCAACTAGTGGAGTTGCCCACCCCCTGGACAAAGCCCCACTTATGGCAGCAAGTCCGACAGGAAAATTAGGGAAAACAGGGAGGAGTAACCACTCCAGCCAGGACCACCCCTAAGGTGTCCAGAGCTGAGGTGACCCCCTCCCTGCAGAATCCTCCATCTCGGTGTTGAAGACAGGGACCAATAGGATTAGGGTTGTGCCCCCCTGCCAAAAGGGAGTGGGCACATGGAGGTTATAGCCACCCTCAGGGACAGTAGCCATTGCCTACTGCCCTCTGACCCCTGTAACGCCCCTAAATCCAGGATTTAAGGGCCTCCCTGAACCCAGCTGACCAGATTCCTGGCAACCTGACAAGAAGAAGAAGGACTGCATAACTGAAACCCCCAGCAGACAAGAAGGAAGATGACAACTGATTTTGCCCCAGGCCTACCGGCCTGTCTCCTGCTTCAAAGAACCTGTGAAAGAACAGCAACATATCCAGCAGGAGCAGTGACCTCTGCCAAGCTCCAGAGGACTGCCCTGCACTCGAAAGGACCAATAACTCCAGTGGGAGGCAGCCCTGTCCAAGAAGAAACAACAACTAAGGACTCCAGCCTCACTCCGAATGCGTGAGTCATGACAACTCTGCACTAGATGCCCAGGGCTATGTCCAGGTGGCCCAACCATCTAGAGAGGATCCAAAATGATTCCGAGCAAGTGCCCACCCTGGCTTGACCTCTCCATGACGACGCTTGCACAGGGAATCCCAAGAACCCCTGAACGTGAAACTCCAGACAAAGATATCCAATGCCTAAAGGCACACTGCACCAGCAGACCCCAGGCCTTGGAGAACCCGACCTCTGGTGCAGCAACGTTCAGCAGGCGGCACTCCTCCCTGTCCAGCCTGTGGTTTGCCTGAGACGACCTCCTGGACCTCGCCTGCAACCTCTGAGTGATCCCCGGGGTCCCCTCTTAGAGAATCATTGGAGATCCGACATCTTGTTTGCACCCTGCACCGCAGCGCCACTGAGGGTGTATGTTTGGTGCCTACCTGTGCCCCCCCCAGTGCTCCTCTAAATGCCCCAGGTCTGCCCTCATAAGACGCGGGTACTTACCTGCCCGCAGATCTGAAACTGAGTGCCCCAGTCTCCATAGGAGCCCATGTTAATTTTGCCTACACTTTGATCTCTGCACCCGGCAGGCCCATGTTGCTGGTGGTTGGTGTTCGGGGTTAACATGAACTCCAACCTGTGGACTTCCTAACCCCCGGATGCTGGAACTGTGAGTGTTTTACTTACCCGCAAATCGATCTAACTTTTCTTCCCCCCAGGAACTCTTTCTGAAAATTGCATTGTCAAATTTTAAAACAGATAATTGCCAATATTTCAAAAACTATAACTTATCTTTTTCAAACAAAGTACTGTTGATACATGTGTGAAACACGACTCTATTGAAGTACTTACCTGCAACTTGAATCTTGTGGTTCTAAAAATAAATTAAGAAAATATATTTTTGCTATATAAAAACAAGTGAGTTAAGTCATTGAATGTGTGCTTCTTCTATTGTCTGTATGTGTACAACAAATGCTTTGCACTGCCCTCTGATAAGCCTATCTGCTCGACCACACTACCACAAAAACGAGCATTAGTATTATCTACTTTAGCCTCTGTTAAGCCCCTTTAGGGAACCCCTGGACCATGTGCACACTGTATCTCACTTTGATATAGTATATACAAAGTGTCAGAGTCACCAGATCCTCGGGGTCTGAGCACGTTCCCAACATGGATACCACAAGACAGCTCCAATACTCTGATTAGAATGTCACAGAGTCTAAGAGAGTCCAAGTGGGGAAAAGGGGATTAGAAAGGGAACAGCTGGGAAGGAGACCTGTAGGAAACAAAAAAGGTTAAACAACACAACATCAGAATCAAGCCACATTTAGATTCATAAAAACTCTCTGCTGAAGCTAGGTTTCAATGATACTTGGAACATGAAATAACACTCTATTGAGTCTAGAGTTCTGTGATACTCGGAACATAAAATAACACTCTGTTGAGTCTAGAGTTCAGTGATACTCGGAACATGAAATAACACTCTGTTGAGTCTAGAGTTCTGTGATACACGGAACATGAAATAACACTCTGTTGAGCCTCAAGATGTCTGGTTACCTGTGAAGGAATCAAGAAGGATTAATACAACTGTTCGATGAAACTCTCAATGAAATGTTACACATGAATTGGAAACATCAGAACCTTCTAGAATTACGTTTTCAAATTCAAACATAGGCCCTCATTACAACCCTGGCGGTCCAAGACCGCCAGGGCTGTTTTGGCTGAAGCACCACCAACAGGCTGACGGTGCTTCAGAGGGGATCACGACCACGGCGGTAGCGCCGCGGTGGCACCACCGGGGCCGCACCGCCGGGGCCGGTGGTTTACCGCCAAATTTGCCCCGGCAGTGATAATCCGCCAGGGCAGCGCTGCTTGCAGCGCTGCCCAGGGGATTATGAGTCCCCGTACCGCCAGTCTTTTCCTGGCGGTTTGAACCGCCAGGAAAAGGCTGGCAGTATGGGGAGTCGCGGGGCCCCTGGGGGCCCCATGCAGCTTTTCACTGTCTGCTATGCAGACATTGAAAAGCGTGACGAGTGCAACTGCACCCTTCGCACGGCCGCAACTGCCGGCTCCATTTGGAGCCGGCTCCTATGTTGCGGCCGAGATCCCCGCTGGGCAGGCGGGCGGAAACCAGGTTTCCACCCGCTGTCCCAGCGGGGATCTTTTGCATGAGGATCAGGAAATAATCTGAATGATTTCTATAACACCATATGAATTTTACTTGAGGGAATTATTATGCACATACAATATAACATCTAGAATTCTAACACTATAGTTCTTCTTAAAATACAGGAACATGAATTGGTCATGTTGCGGATTTTCACAAGAGTTTGTAAATGCCATGAAATTGTTGCGCACAATGAATAACATGAGTTAGGCACAAGAAATGAATTGCATGTCTTGCCGATTCGAATACCACCATGTAAATGCACGAAATGATAGCGCACAAGAAGTTACATGAATTTAGCACAAGAAATGAATTGCGCGTCTTGCAGATTCAAATGTCACCATGTAAATGCCATGAAATGGTAACACACAATGAATATCATGATTTAGGCACAAGAAATGAATCGCGCGTTTTGCCGGTTCGAATGCCACCATGGGAATGCCATGAAATAGTAGCGCACAATGAATAACACGAATTAAGCACAAGAAATGAATCGCGCGTCTTGCCGATTGGAATGCCACCGTGTGAATGCCATGAAATGGTAGCGCACAATGAATATCAAGAGTTGCACATGAGCAAAGAATTGCACGTCTTGCCGATTCGAGTGTCAGCATATAAATGCCATGAAACACCAAGCGCACATTCACACGCACAAGAGCGAAATTGAATTAGCGTGCAAATTTAGGCCCAAGAACTCGAAAACTTTCGAGAACGGGATCGGGGGCCCAGCCCGACCTCCGTCTTACCGCCCTGATCAAGAATCACCAAACAAAGTGAAAGGGCAAGGCCTGGAAGATCAAAGCAGGCCGCCGAAACAGGAGCTCAGGAAGTTGCAGTTGCTCTGCACAGGGACCTCTGAATAGTGAGCACGTGGAGCTGGACTGGCTCCCTTATATAGAATCTTGGCCCAGCCCACAAACCACACCCAGTCATGCTGCAGAGGAAGTTTCTAGAAGGCCCTGGAAAGGGACCACACCCTGACACACTCTGAAAGTCTGCAGCAATACATTGCAAATGAACATTATTTACAAGCACTTTGAATATAAGCCTTCAGGAACTCTGCAATGCAAAAAGTTAGACAACAGCATATCAACACAATGCATGAATTACGTCATCTTGAAAGTGCTGAGTTTTTGCATTCCAGTCACCCGTAGAGCGCGCACTGCCCAGATGTTGACACAAAGCCAGCTTTCTACACAGTGTTGTAAATTGTCAAGTAAGTACAGGCACACAACATACCAATCAGGAACGGGTGGTGAGGGCAATACACACATGTAACCTGACACTGACACACACACTCACAGACAGCCACATACATACCTGCACATACACAGTACACACACTACGGCCATTTCACACACACATACGTTAAAAACACACATGCACTCCCAGAAACACAGCACTGGCACAGTCATGCACAACAACACACAACACCAGCAAACGACACTACAACCCCACAACCGCAAAACCATCAAAGCATTGGCAAGCACCCACAATACACATTATCCATTGACAAATCACACATACAACGCAACGTACCACCACCAGGGAACAAACACACACTATCACACAACCATACAACGCAGCATTCAACATACCCAGCAAACACACATCACAGTGTATCTGACATACCTTCACCACACAGGCACACACAGACAGTCAAACCATACAAAGCACACAACACTGCAACAACCACATGAACACAAACACCACTCAATACCATGACAACATTTCCCCAACATACATATGCCCATCACACAACACACACCCATCACTGGGGGACAAACGCGCTGCACACAACCTCACATGCTGCCCAGACAAAACAGGTAGCACAAGCACCACTTAAACAAAAACACTCACACACAAACAATGCCAGCAATTTTTTTTAAATGCCACAAGAAAATAAATCCAGGACATATATGTAACGTCAAAACCAACAACTGGTTGGTCCGATGATGTAATATAAATTAGAATAAATATTAAAAAGCTCAAGGCCATAGGCCAGTCCAAATATGAATTGTGCAACATGCACTTCACGCACATATTGGTGCCCAGAACGTGACTCGTGGTTGTCATGTAACCTCCACAGGTAGGGGCATCCAGGGGGCTGGCAGGCACCTCAGGGATTGGGGGGCTTAGACTTGGGAGGGGGTCCTTTGGGATTGGACTTGTCAGGGGGGTTTGGTCTAGGCTTAGGGGATGGTTGGGTTCTCTTGGGACGGGTAGACTTCTTGGCGGGGTAGGGGCATGGGTACTTGCAGGAGGGTAGGGGAGGCCTTGGAGGTGGAAGGGATGGGCCAGGTGAGGGAAACTGAGCATTTAGGGCTCTCACGGGGAGGAGAGGGTTAGGGAAAAGGTCAGAATATGAAAGGAACACTTTCTTAGACACACAGGGATGGTCATCAGAAGGGGGTTTGGGAGTGGTAGTCTGACATGTTGGTGTGCTTGTTATGGGTGCGTGTGTGTGAGAGTTTATGCTTGTGGGTGGTGGTTGTCTGTTGGGTGGGTGAGTGAGGGCGTTTATGTTTGCGGGACCGAGGGGAGGTGGAGGTGCTGGGGGATGCCGTGGCAGGTAGTTCACTGTTGGGATGGTGACTGCAGCTATGGTGGTTGTGCTGCATGTAGGAATGTCAGTGGTTGTGATGTCTGTGGGTCTGGTGATTCGGGTGGATGTCTGTGGGTCTGCTGTGGTGCTATACGTGGGTAAGATAGGTGTAGTGGCTGGATCTGTGAATGTTGGTGTGGTGTCTGCAGGTGTGTCCGGTGTTGTGTATGTGATGACGGGGATTGTGGGGGTGTCAGGGCAGTTAGTGACTTTTGATGTGTGTGCAGGTGTATGTTATGTTATGTTATGTTATGTTATAATGGTTTATATAGTGCCTAACTGCCCAACGGCCTCGTAACGCTTATGTTGCTTCTGTGCATGCCAGTGAGGTGTCTTGTGGTGCTTGTGTTTGACTGAGCTACCCATGGATGTTGAAGTGGATGCATGCTTGTCTGTCTGTGTGCTTTGGCTGGGTCAGGGAAGAAAGGTTTGGGATTGGGAAGAGGAAGGTGGAGGGGGGACGGAAGACAAAGGGTGACTGACTGCCATCAGTGTGGAGGCCAGAGTCTGAAATCATCCCTGCAGGCCAGCCAGTGCACTATGAATGCCCTCCAGGAATGCATTACTCTGTTGGATTTCAGTTGTCAGTCCCTGAATGGCATTCACAATGGTCAACTGACCCACAGAGTTGGACCTCAGGAGGTCAATAGCCTTCTCGATGAGGGCATCAGGGCTGACGGGGCAGGGGCAGAGGTGCCTGTGGCAAAGGAGATGCCCATGCTTTTGGGTCTGTGGGCACGGCCAACTGGGTGGGGAGCTACAGGGAGTGCAATAGTAGTAAGGGGGGGCAGACAGACATGGTGCAGGGGTGGTCCCAGATGGGTCTGCCACTACCAGGGAGTGCCTACTGGAGAAGTATTCCGATAAAGAAGATGTGGATCCTGTCTCCCCCTTGGCACTACCCTCGCCCTCGGGCCGCTGGGTACCTCGGTGTCAGTGGTCTCAGCACTCCGGGTCCCGTGGCTAGCAGTTTCCCCACTCGGCTGTGCCCCGTCTTCTTTGCCGCCGATGTTGATGCACAGAAAGAGACAGAGAGAGAGAGCGAGCATCATCACATTCTTCACACATACATACATTGCAACATGCACATCTGTTACAAAACATCTCTTTCTAATAAAGACCCAGTCAGAAATCATTCAGAGTCTATATCATGTCACAACAAGATACTTCCAACTTTCCCATATGACAACGGTCTCACCCACAACATAAGCCAACCATCTGACCACTACTTCACCATCCCATCAAATCAGCTGTAACTCGAAAACAGCACAATGAAGATGGATTGGCTACATCAAAAATCTATCCCCATACAGATCATCACTGTCCATCATCAAAGCAATCTTAGGAAATGCAGTTGACTGATAACACAATATCATGCCTACTCCTACTCAACATCTGCCCACTCCATCACCAAAACTAATGTTCCATGAAAGTAAACTCATTTCACTTCACTTACGACACAGCATGTTGCTTTCCAATCACAAGGCAGAGCTTGCACAATGGCAAAACCCTCAGATAAGTACACTACATGTGGCATTCCCATATAGTGTGCATCACAAAATGACATTGAAACATCTATCTAAATACTAGGAAAAGATTCATTAGGTGTTTTGGCAGCCACTAATCTGATACATTGTCACATAGACAACAGTACTATGTACTGCAGTAGGGACTTACCTAGCACACAAAATACATCTGCAGACAATCACAGGGAGCATTGTTACACCAGCAAACCAATGGACACCAAACAATGTCCATGAAGGGCTCATAGCACTCCACCATACATGCTGAATGCAAACCTCTACATGACAAAATATGAACACCTACATCACTAACAACTGTCCAGACATGATTCGCACTACCTAATTCCAGAGCAAAAACTTGCACATCTGATTAATGCTGTACCCATTATTGACACATACACCTAGAGTCAGCCCAATTGAGTTACAACATATCTCACAACACCAGCATGTTTATGTGAAATAGAACACCTGCTACACCATTAAGTCAGGCAGAAATCAGCAGAGCCATAACCAAAACTGTCCAAACAGGCTCAGATTTGCAAGAATATATCTGGGGAAGAAGAGGCTACTATATCAGATCAGGCACGAAGTATCAATTGAGGCATGATGTAGGCACTAAATACCATATGTTGCACTCACATAGTTATGGGATTGGCCTATGTACCATGGACAATACACATGGGCTAATGGTTCAGCAGCCTAGCCACTTACCTTCTCTACAATAAATTGATTAGGACAAAAGGTATTTGTACATGTGTCACTGTCATACCATGAAATGTCAATGTCATGTTGTCACCATAAGGTCCTCATCGTAGGATGTCCAAACTTAGTAAACTTCACATTTCCCAATGTATGAATCTGACATGACATTGGGGACACCTCCTCAGACCTCATGGGGAGTGTTGTAAGTTGTCCATAACGAAAGCCTGATTTGGATGACAGCCTCACATGAAGTGTCTATTTCAGGGCAGGATTACTTGGCCCTGATACTCATCTGTCAGACCCAATGTAGCACATAGAGCAGATCCTGTGGAATAGGAGTGGTCAGACACCAAACAACTATACAACTCACCATTTGGGTAAATAGACTTGTGGACACTAGGTGGGAAGGATGACAGCAGGTTACAGATACGTATGGCTGAGTGGAGTCACACATATGACCCAGTCACATGTGCATCTCCACAAGCAGTCATACTATTTGGTAGACAAAGCTGATTAACATGTTCCCTTGCACAATACAATAGCCACATCTGTGTATGTATGTTGGAAACTGTAGTACAATGTCTTCCTAGTAGTCACCATAACTGTAGCACATACCACATCGTCACAGCTGCAATACTCATACATCATACACTAAACTATCAGAGACACGTACATGGGTCTTTCTGCCCCCTTGTGGCTGCTGTGCTGCCCTCAAACGCCCATCCACCTCAGGGTAGGCCACTGCCAAAATGCGAGCCATGGGGGGGGGGGGGCAAGGTCCGATGGGCACCTCTCCCTCATTTGGAGGACATCCCCAGCTGGGCCTCTGTGGTCTTATGGATTCTCCCACCGCTTCCTACAGTGGGTGCTCCGCTGGCTGTGGACCCCCAGAATCCACACTTGCTTGGCGATGGAATGCCAAATTCCCCTCTTCTGATGGGTGTTGACCTGCATGGATGACACAAACATAAGGAAATGTCCACCTGCACCATACCAATAGTAGTGGGCAGTACACAGCAGTGACAGCAAGTAGGCAAACATTCCCATCCTTTCAACTCACACTCATTTACAGATTATCATCTGCATGTATCAACACCTTCACAATGTAAGCATTCAGTTACACCATCATTCACCACACCTATCACACATAGGTATTGCATTAGACTCACCTGCTCCTCTGGTGCACCATATAACTGTCCATACAGAGGCAGGACCTCTTCCACAAGCTTCTCTAGCTCCTCGGGGGTGAAGGCTGGGGCCCTATCACCTGCAGATCGTGGCATGATAGCTCCCAAAGGCAGCACACAGCAGCTCAGGTAGTGGAGGTCTGCTGGCAGCAATGTCAGGAGTCAAGTGAGCAATACTGCAGAAGATGCCAGTCACGTCTGCCACATACAGGTCCGTCACCGCCAGCGGACATCGCCATTGGCCCAAGTCCACCAAAGGCAGCAATGTCTTCTAATGCCAACTTCCACCACGGTGGTGACTGTCAGGAGGCTGCCATTTTCAGCACATTACATTACAGAGCTTTATCATCTGCATCATTCACTATACCCCATTTCATGCAGTACAACTGTAAGTACTACCTTTATGTTTAGTTGTCAATATTTGCATCTGTGCAGTTAATACTGTGTTACAGGAGGGCATGTGGTGTTAGCAATGTACTGGTACTCGGATGTTCCTATGACTTTTAGAAAACGTAGATGATGTGCAACAATCAATGTAAGACAGGTCATATCAGTTGGAGTGACAACCAGGTACAGTAACTGGTTAATCTGTATGTGTAGTACAATAGTTAAGTGGGGGAATGTGCCCCAAAGAGAGTGTCATCAGGTTAATACCTAGGTTCTGTAATGTAGATATCTGAGTTTGTAACTGACCTCGACAGCAGATATATATTAGTTGTGTTACGGACTTTACAAGATGTCTGCATGCTGCATGTCACATGCAATATTTTAATTTCTTCACATAGTTTTCCTGGTATGAGGAGAGGACGTCAACCACCAGTGTACCATCCCCTAGTAGACCTGTACACTATGGAGGAGAGACACTGTATCTAGACCAATCAGCTGAATCATCATACTATCAAGAAACTTTGTGATCAATTGGTCCAGATCTGATGTCTGCCATTCGCAATCCCTATAGCATACCTTTCATCGTTCAAGTCTCATCAGTGCTACACGTTCTGGCCACTGGGTCCTTTCAGAATACAGTGGCCTTAACTGCAGGATTGTCTCAGTCCATGTTCAGTCTGGTGTTGAGGGATGTTCTGTGGGCCTTGTTGAAACACCTAGACAGCTATATCAAGTTTCCCCAATGTGCGGATTTGACCCATTTGAAGGCAGAGTTTTATGCTACAGGACGCATTCCACATGTGGTTGGAGCCAAGGATGGCACCCATGTATCCTTGGTTCCCCCCCCCATGCCAATGAACAGGTGTACAGGAACAGGAAAAATTACCACTCAATCAACATTCAGGTGGTGTGCCTGGCACACATTTCACAAGTCAGTGCCAAGTATCCTGGATCAGTCCATGATTCCTTCATCATGCGGAACAGCAATGTCCCACTGCTGATGACATGACTCCACAAAGAGAGTGCATGGCTGGTTGGTAAGTTACAACTGAAATGTCCATTTGCAATGTATGTCTCCAGCCATCATAAGTCTCACATATATGTGTGTGTTGTTCTACCTATTTGTTCACAGGTGACTTTGGCTATCCAAACCGTCCTTGGTTGTTGACACTAGTGAGGTACTCAACCACACCAGAGGAAGTCCGCCACAATGAGGCACACGGGAGGACAAGGTGAGTAGTTGAGCAGACTCCTGGGCTCCTTAAGGTAAGATTTATGTGCTTGGACAGATTAGGAGGAGCCCTCCTCCACTCACCCAAAAAGGTATGTCAAATAAGAGTTTACTGCTGCATGCTCCACATTCTTGCCCTGAGACGACAGATACCACAGCAGTACCTGTGGGTGTTAATGCAGAATTGCCAAGTGATGAAGAGCCAGAGGAAGATGAAGCAGGAGACTCTAGGACAGGTCTCATCAATCAGTAAAAGGTATGTGAAGTAGACGTAATGTTGTGGTTAAAATTTGCAACCTGAAGTAGATGAGTAGCATGTCACCTCCTTCATTGCATCATCCGTGGGGTTGTAGATGAATATGTGACAGAACAACTAGGTCCTAAACAACTATAGCCTAAACCACTTCTACTAAACAACAACAAAGTCTCAACAACTAAGTACTGAACAACTACTGTCTAAACAACAAGTGTGCCTGAATACCAATTGCCTTAACAACTAATTTTAAGGAAAGGTTTTCTTTTTAGTTTTTAAACAACTTATATATATTTTATATATATATATATATATATATATATATATATATATATATATATATATATATATATAAATTCTAAGCAACTAATAAACTATAATTAGTTGTTCAGGCAATTGTTATTCAGGCACAATTGTTGTTTAGACAGTAGTTGTTCAGTACTTAGTTGTAGAGACTTTTTACTTGTTTAGCAGTAGTGGTTCAGGCAAGTAGTGGTTTAGATCTCGTTTTTCAGGATATTTCCCATTGTAGATACATCTAATGCCTATGGATGAGTTGTACTTACAAACTGTAATTTGTATTGTGTACAGACTACAGTGGTCTTCATTATCATGTATTGTTATAGCAGATGCAAAGTTACACATCTGGACGTGACTTCCCTGAACTCAGGAGTGTATACTGCTGTGACCCATCCCTCTTTTTTTTTACAAAACACATATTTCCCTAGATCCTGTTTGGCTGATCAACCTTAGCAATGGAAAACAGTGTCAGAAGCAGATGGGAATTGCAGACAGACATAAAAAGTGGACATGGCTGATACCAGGTATTATTGTGTGTTGATTCTGTGGAGTGTGACTGGCATTGTTAGACTGTTAGGACACTGGGGTGGCAAAGTGTTTTCCCATCAAGGTCACCTGTAGGGTACATGAGGTTGTCTAATGCTGTCATTTGTGTCTGCATATGTGTCTGGCTCATGCGTAAATGTGGGACCATAGCCTCTCCATGCACAATGGTAACGGTTTTATGTATTCTACATTGAATGTAGCTGTCAGTGTGTTTCTATTTTGCAGCCCAATGTACATGTCACTGTGAACTGACATAGGTGAGTTACAAGCCTACATGTATGTGCCCAATGTAAGTGAAAAATTCTAGGTATGGGTAGATCAGTAATGATCTCTGTCTGTACCATGGGATGGGTATATATGGAAGCTATGGTATGGGTTTGTGATAAGGCTTTGCCAGGTGACACAAAGTACAAATCTGTGTGTCTCCTGCCTTGTTGGTAAAGTGACATGTCCCCATCTTCTGTATAGGGTAGTTTAGCATTGTGTTACACCTTAGCAGACATCCTGATGCTACTCTCAGTCATGCTCTTTGTGCTGTTAGCATGTCTGAATGTGTGTAGTTGTAGTTTACAACCTATTTAGTATCTGTCCAGTTAAATTCCTATTATAATGAGTCTCCTGCTGATGGAGTCTACGTATGGGGTCCATAACAATGGGTGTACAATACAGTGGGACATGTTCAGACTACAGTTGGCATGCATAGCAATTGTACATGGTTGATAAATGAGACAAACATAGGACCTGGTTTTAAGTGTGATTTATTGTGTAGAAACAAAACATGAAGGTAGCTGCTACACTATTTGGGGACACAGGTCCAGTGTTATTGCACCACAGGAAAATTGAGATTGGTTACAGAACAGTTAATAGAGTGTATTTGTGGCACACAAGGGAAACAGTTCAGGAGAGGTTTACTTCCTGGCAGTGGGTTTAGTCTTGGCATCTGCTCCTGCAGAATATCTGGGTGGACGCCCACGTTTGCAGGGGAGTTCTTCAGCCACAGAGGGTGGGGTGTGTGAGGCATGTCCTTCACGTGGCAGGGTTTCCATTCCACTAGAAGCCACATATGTAGAAGGGCCTGATGTGCCATTGCTAGTGGAAGGGGCTAGATGTTGGGTACAAGACCTACTCTATGTGTTATTCAAGTCTCTCAGCACCCCTGCAATGGAAGCCAAATTGGCATTTTGTGCCAGCCACTGCTGGTGGTTGTCCATCTGCACCTTTTGGATGACTCTCAACATGGTGATAGCTTGTCCCACCAAGCCTTCTGAACTTTGGTAGGCTCTCAAGACTTAGGAGATGGTATCCTGGACAGTAGTGTCCATTTGAGACCCCATCTTCTGGTCCACAGCATTCCTCCCATACACCCTGCCCCCACATGCCTCTGCCCCTGGCACAGTGTGGCCACTCCCAGTGGTGGCAAGTCCATCATTGTCAGAGGTGGCAAGGTGAGACTCAGGTACCTGTACTGTGGGGCACACAATGGAAGACATTGTCCTTGGGACACAGGCTAGGGGACAAATGGTTCCCTGTGATGTAGATGCTACAGGGCTGGGTGGAGTTGCTGTGGGCAGGGTGAGGCTAGCAGTTGTGGACTGACCAGGTGTCCCAGATGGGCCAGGTTCTTTGTCAGTGTCCAGACATCCAGGGATGTTGTCCTTACTGGGGCCTTCATCCAGAGGGGAGCCGGCAGTCTCTGGTATCCTCTCCATACTGACAATGACAAGGTTACCTGTGGAGGGAGTGGAACAAAGAGTTCAGGTTACAGTGGGGATTTTGAAACGGTTGTTAAAATTGCAGACAGTGCCTTGACATGATCCTCAGCAATGACATTGACAGCTGATGCACAATGTAACTTGGATACAACATGAAACTCTGTACCTTCAATTCCACATACCATGTTTTATGCTGGTAAACCATGATGTAATGATTGCTCAGCTGATGGCATCTGGTATTGTCAGATAATTGACACGTCTGTTCACCTCTGTTACCTAGTCAACTGTCTGGCATGATAGCTGGCACAAATGACAGCTGTGGAATGCATATTGGTGTCCTTGTAAGAAAGCAGTATATGAGTTTACAATGGACATTGACCTGTATCTAGATATACTGCATGTGCATCCAGTCAGCCATCTGACTTTCCAAACCAGGTTAGTGTGCTTCTAGCTTGAGATCTTTGATCTGTGGCCATTATATATGGGCACTCAGCTATAGCTGTGTTTTGATTGGGATATTAGTGTTAGTGAGCCATTGCGTTGCTCTCATTGCCATGTGCTGTTCCACACAATCAAGATGGGTTAGATCGGATATTGCTTTGACATGCATTACAAGTAATATTTGGTGCAGTGTACTGGTGTTGGCAATGTTGGGATCTAGCATTCTGGGAGCTTTAGTGGTATGATCAGCCAGTGCTTAACGTGCAATTTCCAAGGGCTGTGGGGCCAGATGTGTTTAGTGGGTACGTGGTATGCCAGTGAGGGCTATGAGGTGATTAGGAGAAAGTTGTAATGGGTGAAATGTAATTGGGGGGGGGGTTATAGGTGGTGAGGGAGTAAGCAAGACAAGACAATTGTGTGACATGAATGTTGTTGGTACTTACCAGACTCCACTCCCCCAGGTACCCTGTCAGGGTGCAGTATGTCCAAGACCTTCCCCTCCCAAGATGTAAAAGTAGGAGGAGGATGTGGGGGCCCACCGCCAGGCTTCTGTATCGTGAGCTGGTGCCTGGATGCCAGGGAACAGACCTTCCCCCTGAGGTTTTTCCACCTCTTTTTGATGTACTCCCTTATGCGTGGATAACTGCCTACAGAATTTACCCTGTCGACTATTCTTTGACACAACTCCATTTCCTGGCAATACAGGTTTGTTGTACTTGTGCTCCGAACAGCTGTGGCTGTACCCTGACAATTTCATCCACCATGATCCTCAACTCCTCATCAGTGAAACGTGGGTGTTTTTGTGGGGACATGGTAGTGGTTGTGTAGACGGTGCGGTTGTGTTCGAAGTGAAAGGATGCAGACTTAGGTAAATGGTGAGGTGTAGGTGCTGTGATGTGAGTGCGTGACGGGTACTGTGGATTGTCCATGGTTCTACTATGTGTGTTTTGTATGTTGTACAGGTGTGTGATGTGTGTATTGTGAAGTGTAAACAGGTACCTATCCTTGCTAATTTTGACTCTCTGGGATGTTGGTTGTCTGTGGCTGTGTGTGGCATTTTGATTGCAAAGAATTGTGGGTTGTGTAGGTGTGTGTTACATGGTGCAGTGAGTAGGTGTGCCGGATGTGTGGATGTGTATCAGGTGTGGGGTATTTAAACTATCCAATGGGGTGTGGTGTTCTGACAGAAGTGAGTTGAGACCTCTGCGGTTCGCACCGTCAATGGTTTTCTGCCATGGAAGAACCGCTGTTGTGATTTGTGGATCGCAATATGATGGGAAGATTTTTGTCAGAGTGGCGGTGGTGGTGGTGGTGGTGGGACTGCCTCTTTTCCGTCCTCCACTGCCCTGGCGGTTTTGTGAATTTGGCTGTTTTTTGCCGGTCTGCACAGTGTGACCCTTGATACGGTGATCTGATTACCACAAACCTGGCGGTCTTTTGACGTCTGACACCGCGGCGGTCTTGTCAAAAGACCGCCAATGTCGTAATGAGGCCCTTAATATTTAAAAATTCATATCTCAACTCCTACTGACTGGATTTTTGTGGTATTGGTCTTGTTTCACTCAGATATTCTCTATTTTTTCTAAACCTATGTAGAGTCTTTTTGTGGTGTTTTTATTGTGTCACTGTGGGTGTGTGTTGCATAAATACCTTCCACATTTCCTCCTAAGTTAAGCCTGACTGCTCTGTGCCAAGCTACAAGAGGTCAAATTAAAGTGTGTATTACCAGGGTAAGTGTGACTTAGCCTGACTAGGATTGTTGTCCCAACTAGGACAAAGTGCATACCTGTTCCACCTAAAGACACATTTTCCAATACTGTCTGGGTCTTTCTTTTAACATTTTTCAGGCCACAAGTGTAGACACAGAACCAACCACAGGATGCCCCAACACTCCTGCTGCAGTGCATACAGCTCCAGCTTGGAGTGCTTTAAAAATATACAGTAAGCTTTCCTAAGACCATGGATTCAATGAACCATGAGACTATTGTTTTTTTTAACTGTGATGAGGGGCTGCTGCACCACTGTAGGCTTCAGCTGGAACTTAAAGATGATGCATTTGATGTAAAGTGACATTCACCAGCTTTATCATTTTGCATTGAGAGCCAGAAAAATAGCCATGTCCCTATGTAAAAGCTTTGACCAGGGTGACTCACTTGGTCTACCCGACTCCTGCTCCATTGCTGTGGGCCTGAAATTACACCTAGATGTCGATCCAACAGTGACTTTCAATTCTTGCTTTGCCTTTTCTTGATGTGTTTTGCATTAACATTTTAAGACTTCATATCTTCAGTTCCCTTTTATCGGATGGCAAATATTTTCGCCTGTTTTGGGTCTTTCCAAATTTCTTAATTTTATTAAACTGTTTTAGGGGAAAAGAAAACTATTCTACAGTAGACGCCTTGCTGTCCTGCTGTCACTGCCACCTACTATATATATATATATATATATATATATATATATATATATATATATATGTATTTCCACATAAGGTAGCCACGCCAAATTTGCGTCCTTCTTTCCAACATCCAGGGGATGGTAAAGGTACACAGGGTTTGTGGATTCCCCTGGGGGAGACTGAAAAAATAGGCAAAAGTTTGAGCTTGTTTTAGGAAAATAGGAAAAAAAAGTCACCCACAAATGGATTGCTGTACTAAAGTTACTATCTTCCCAGCTTTCAAGAATATGCAAAGCTGAATCCAGAAACCTCATTTTGTACCACAGTTTTGTTATTTTTCTAAGAGGTTGCCTATTGTCCCTATTTTGGGGCTCTCAATCTACTTCCAGTTTGTGGTAGAAATCATTGTGAAACCCATGGGTGATCCATCCAGAAAAGCTATATATTTCTGAAAAGAAGACCAAATTCTGATTGCAGCAAGGGATCATATGTGTGGATCCCTCAAGGTTTTGCGAAGGGAAAATAATTGTTGAAATAAAGAAATATTGATAATGAGTAGGAAAAAACTGACATTTGTGGCAACATTTTCACCTGTAACTATTTGTCACAATGGCCGATTGACAGAAGCAAAATACCATTATATCAGCTAGACCATTCAGATTGCAGGGATTGAGTTTAGGATCAGTGGTCATCTCTACATCTCTGAATGTGTGGGTCCCCATATTAGTGTGTGATTTGAAGGGTATGTTTCAAAATGTCATCTTTCTTATACACTGGCTTACATTTAAAAGGCACAAATGCAGCAAAAATCCAACAGGTATTAACAAATGTTCTGGTCTTCTATTCTATGCTCCCACAACTCTCGTGATAAAAATGCTACCTCACTTGTGTGGGTAGGCCTAGTGCCCACAGCAGGAAATTGACAAAAACAGAACATGGACGCATCACATTATTCCAATGAAAACTGGTCATTTTTTCCAATGTGGGTGGCTTGAGATTTTGGACCATGGCTGAGGGACACCTAGCCAACTGTACATTTTTTTAAGCTAGCCACCTAGAGGCATCTAGGATGGGTTGACTTGCATGGCTCACACCACAATTTGTTACCAAGAATCCCTTGCAAACCTCAAACTTTAACTAAAAAAACACATTTTCCTCACATTTCTTTGATGAGAAGTTCTGGAATCTGCAGGTAGTAACAAATTTCCTACCACCTGGTATTCCCCAGGTTTTCCGATAAAAATGGCACCTCACTCTTTGGGTGGGCCAAGTGTCTACGTCAGGGAGGGGTCCAAAACATATGGTGGTGATTATTATACCAATGGTGAGTGTACTCATTAGCCCTGGGATCGGTGATAGATAATTCTGATGTTCCACCATATGTTTTGGGTTCTTCCTTGTTGCGGGCCCTTGGCCTGCCCACACAAGTGAGGCATTGTTTTTTTTTTCACTAACCCCATTTTGTGCGTAAGGCCCAAAAATATCTTCAGTTCTTCCAGCAAAGTGGGCGTCCACTGGCATGCCCTAAAACAGGGCCCAAGAGTGCCTATGTGCTCCCTCAGAAATTGCTCGGCACGCAAATTTGTTTGCTACACAATTTACTCAAGAAGTCAACATCCAAACAGAGAAGGATGCAGTCAATTGACAAAAAGTTGGCCCTATCAACTTTACATTTAGCGTTGCCAGTGAAAGGCAGAATTTGTGGCTGAACTAAATTGAGGGGCTGCCAAGAGAGCACTCTATCTGTGCTTGTGCCGCACATGCCTGCTCTCTGGGTTGGTCTAACCTGCTACTGGTGTCCACTGCACAGAATGTGCTTTTGAAGGGACGGCACGACTGTCATCATCATCTCCATCGGAATTGCTGGAAGTGGAGTCATCGGATGGGAAAAATCACTTCCAGATTCTGCTCCATTGTCCTCTCCCTCAGATGCTCTCTCAGTATCTGCCGTCTTCGGTCTCTGATCCTGTCTCAGAGATGTCCTCCACAACCTGAGTTAGGGCTTGAGCAGCAGTCATCCTACAAGACGCCTTATCTGCTACTGGCTAAAACCACCTCTCTAAAACACTATCATACATAGAAGGCAGATATATTTTTCGCAAACTGTTGGTGTGTGTGTGTGTGAGAGGTGTGTGCAAAAGTACATAACGTTGGTCACCTTACCTTGTTTTCTTCCCTCGACCAACAGGTTCTCCAAAAACACTAAACCCCCACCCCCAAAAAAGACACAGTTCACTCCACCTTGCAACATACCCATCGTCACAGCCTTCAGCACTGGTGGTGCCCAGTGGGAGAATAAATTTTGGCACCCCCGCATGACCACCTCCCCGGATTTCCTCACTACCAGCAAAAGTGCCCTAGCCTAGCCATAGCCCCTATCTCATATATATAGCATTTGCTTTAAAGTGCTAGTAATGACTGGCTTTACTAATCCACTCAGCTATCCACACAAAATACAGATCTATTCTTTGCAGCAGGCACATTAACCCTCTGTGCTACTTTATGCCGTCAAATCTGCCGCTAGACAAATGTCTGATCCATCTCTACCAGGAACACAAGAACATAATAACAAGAGTTATCTTGGCATTTTTATTGCAAACTAAAAGCTTTATGTATGTGTGTGTGTGTATATATATATATATATATACATATATATATATATATATATATACACACACACACACAAATATTTAGCTCTCTCTCTCTCTCTCTATACATATATACATATATATATATATATATATATATATATATATATATATATACATATGGAGAGAGTCTCTCTTTCTCTCTCCATATGTATATGTAAAGAGATCACTTTCATGTATATGTGTGTGTGGTTTCCCTGGTAGCCGGTGGCGGCCCCCAGGGAAACCACACATGCATATATATGATAGAGATTTCTCTCTCACTATATATAGAAAGTCTCTCTCTCTCTCTCATATATATATATATATATATATATATATATATATATATATATAAATATATATATTCAGAACAAATGGTGCATTTTAAATCGCACACCAAGGGCTGCACATCATCCTAAATATATATATATGAGAGAGACAGATCGCATTTTTTGTTTTAGATGTGTGGTTTCCCTGGGGGCTGATCGTGGCTCCCAGGGAAACTACTCATCTATAAAAAAACAAAAAGAAATAGACTCCACAGGGGATCAGCCCTGCTCATGGACGAACCCCTGTCAATTTCTTTTTATAATGTTTTTTTATTTTAACCCCTGGGGGAGGGGGGGCGTCTACCCCCAGGGTAAAAATAAATAAATATATACATTTTACACACACGCTCCCGGGAAGGGGGGGCAGCCCACTTCCACAAGTATCAACCCATCCAAATGAAATCCCTGGGATCTAGTGGGGTTTCCTAACCGTGGATCGCAGCACAGTGGTCTGACAGCTGAGGAAGCCCTTTTGGGCCTGTTTGCCCCACTGGAGCATAGACGGGGTCAAAGGCCAATTATCGGCTCAACACGGGTCTTCCTCAGGACTGACCGACAGGGGACACCTACAGGGGACACCTACAGTCAACCAAATGAAACAAGCCGGTAATTGGCCTAAGAGCGTGAGGGGGTCGAAACGTCAACAGTGATGCTCTAGCCTGGATTTGGTTTACTGTTGAAGAGGACCAAGTTTGGCATATAATTCTGTTTATGAAATAATATTATGATTCAATGTGGTTGAAGGAGTGACCAACAGGCTGTTTTATGATATCTTTTTTTAATGTATTGTTTTGAATTGTTTAATGGGAAGTCTATCATTTCCTATTCTTTCTGAAACACGAGCACTTGATCTTAATTGCACTTGGTTCTGTCCTGTCTCTTTTTTTGTGGTGATATGATGAGGGACTATACAAATTGTATTTATATGAAGTAAATATATATGTGGTACTTGTAATAAATAATGTTCATTGGAATGATTGAATTGTAATGTTGCATGTGTCTGTATGAGGGGTTAGGTGACTGCAGTCACATTTTGTTCCCAGGGGTTCATGTTGTTTTTGTAATAAAGTTCTACCCAGACCCTTTTGGTTTTCCTGGGTTACCCTCTGTGGTTGGTAAAATACAGATATAGGAAAGTCAAAAATGCTTTTCCTATGGAAACTAGGTCTTAACTATAACAACCTATTGGTGACCACCAGTAGGTACTATATAGTCACTAAAAAAGAAAAAAAAGGCTAAAGGGACATTATAATTAGGTGAATATGTCAGTTAAATAATGCCATTTTAAATTACAAAACTACTGAAATTCACCAGTTATAGCATCTCAAGTACCTATAATTCATGCTCAAGGTAACTGTTAGACCTGACAGCCTTAGGGTGGTCACCCCTAACTTTTTGCCTGCCTCACTCCACTTTTTGGACTCTGTTTTTGCTGGCTTTTAGACTCTGCACACTTTACCACTGCTAACCAGTGCTAAAGTGCATATGCTCTCTCGCTTTAAACATGGTAACTTTGGATCATACCCAATTGGACTATTTCATTTACTTATAAGTCCCTAGTAATGTGCACTGTATGTGCCTAGGGCCTGTAGATTAAATGCTAATAGTGGGCCTGCAGCACTGGTTGTGCCACCCACTCAAGTAGCCCCTTTACCTTGTCTCAGGCCTGCCATTGCAAGGCCTGTGTGTCCAGTTTCACTGCCAATTCGACTTGGCATTTAAAAGTACTTGCCAAGCCTAAAACTCCCCTTTTTCTATACATAAGTCACCTCTACTGTGTGCCCTAGGCAACCCCTAGAGCAGGGTCCTGTGTGGGTAAAAGGCAGGACATGTACCTGTGTAGTTTACATGTCCTGGTAGTGTAAGACTCCTAAATTCGTTTTTAAACTACTGTGAGGCCTGCTCCCTTCATAGGCAAACATTGGGGCTGCCCTCATACATTATTGAAGTGGTAGCTACTGATGTGTAGGGTGTCAGAAGGTCATATTTAGTATGGCCAGAATGGTAATACAAAATCCTGCTGACTGGTGAAGTTGGATTTAATATTACTATTCTTGAAATGCCACTTTTAGAAAGTGAGCGTTTCTGTGCACTTAAATCTTTCTGTGCCTTACAATCCACGTCTGGCTGGGTTTAGTTGACAGCTCCTTGTGCATTCACTTAGAAACACCCCAAACACAGGGTACTCAGCCTCACATGCCTACATCTGCATTTTGAATGGGTCTTCCTGGGCTGGGAGGGTGGAGGGCCTGCTCTCACACAGAGGACTGCCACACCCCCTACTGGGACCCTGGCAGACAGGATTGAACTGAAAGGGGACCTGGTGCATTTCTAAGCCACTCTTTCAAGTCTCCCCCACTTCAAAGGCATATTTGGATATAAAACAGGGACTCTGCCCTACCACCTGAGACACTTACTGGAGAAGAAACCTGAACCAGAACCTGCATCCTGCCAAGAAGAACTGCCTGGCTGCTCAAAGGACTCACCTGACTGCTTTCTACAAAGGACTGCTGCCTTGCTGTTGGCCTGCTGCCTTGCTGAACTCTTGCCTTGCTGCAGAAGTGCTCTCCAAGGGCTTGGATAGAGCTTGCCTCCTGTTCCCTGAAGTCTCAGGACCAAAAAGACTTCCATCTTTCAACTGAACTCCTTGTGCGCTGAAAAATTCGATGCACAGCTTGCTCCGCGGTGAAAAATTCACTGCACGCCGATCCGGAAAGACGCTGCTCGACCCCGCAAGGAAAAGATCGACGCAACGCCTGCAGTGCGACCGGAACTTCGACGCACGGCCCGCCTGGACAATGCCGCCCGACTTCCAGAGAGGAAATCGACGCGACGCCTGCTGTGAGGGAGAAAATTCCACGCACAGCCCACCGGAATGACGCGCAGTCAGATGACAAGCCCAGGATTCCACGCACAGACCCCGGGACATCTGGGAATCCCGCAACCCACAGAGGAGACCTGTCCGCGCGCCAGAAAACAACGCACGTCTTCCCCGCGTGAAAAATAATGACGCAAGTCCGTGTGTGAAGGGGCGAAACCGACACACACACCATTTTTCAATGCATCTCCTCCTCTGCGGCCCTTTGCGGAGATTTTCCACTCCAACCCAGGTACTTTGTGCTTCAAAGAGACTTTGTTTGCTTTTTAAAGACTTAAGATACTTTATATTACTTTTCAGTGATATCTCTACAATTTCATATTGCATCTTTTATCATTTTGACCTGCAAATATCCAGATAAATATTATATATTTTTCTAAACACTGTGTGGTGTAAATTTTTGTTGTGCTATATTCTGTTATTGTATGATTCATTGCACAAATACTTTACACATTGCCTTCTAAGTTAAGCCTGACTTCTCAGTGCCAAGCTACCAGAGGGTGGGCACAGGATAATTTGGGTTGTGTGTGACTTACCATGACTAGAGTGAGGGTCCTTGCTTCGACAGGGGTTAACCTGACTGCCAACCAAAGACCCCATTTCTAACAGTAACTAACTTTTGTCCCACCATGCACGGTCTTGTCATCAATGATGTCTTTTCAGATGTGAAGTCAAGTTATCAATGTCATAGAACATGTCATGTATGATGTAATATGTGGGGTACTTAGCAGTGTGTGGCGGGGCACACACAGTTCTAGTATTGATTGGGGACATAGAGGAAGCCCCAGGGCCCACACAGTGCCCCTACAGCACCAGCCAGCTCCTCTTTTGGGAGCCAGCTTTTATTTTATTTGGAAGTGGATGCACCAGTGCCACCGAAGGCACCCGCGCTTCGGGCTCCGCTTAGGGCCGTGAGGGCAGCCTCAGGGTGTCGGGAAAAATATATATTCACATGTATGTACCTATAGATATGATACTTTAGTTCCAATTCTTTCCTCCTTTATCTGAATCCCAGTAAGACTTCCCTACTGACCTCTCTGACACCTATGCCAGTTGTACAAACAAACCTCTCCAAGCCACGTTGTTAAGTTTAGCTCGGTCTCGCACTTTTAGTTCAGCCAGTCAGCAACCCAGCCCCTTTCCTTTAGGGACCACCTGTTGTCTGTTCACGTGTTCATGCTCACACTGCATTATGTATATTTTACACTATGGACTTTAAATTGTGTGTATGCAGCATTTCTTTTGTGCCCATGTTTGGACTGTGTCCCCTTTTGGGGTTGTGCTGTGACAGCACTTATTAACATATATAAGTGCCTGTCTTATATGCTTCAGGGCAGAAGATGCCAGCTTGTAAGATGTAACACTGGGATGTGCATCTGCCTTCTGCCTTGGCATGCCAATAAACCTTGGTACCTCAAGACACATTTAATCTGTTCCGGAGCCTTGCCTGGTGTTTGTGTTTTCTTTGCGCCACTCTGGGAGGGTTGAAAAATAGTTTCCTAACACAGGGTGCCGGCGCCCCACTCGGCCCACCAACCAGCACCATACTATGTGCTAGCCGGGGCCGGCATTTTCCCTTTGCTCCATCTCAGTGAGAGCAACATTTTTTGCAGAGGCTCCTTCGACTCGGGCAGCCTCCTGTATGGCAGAGGGATGGCCCCACTTCAGGAGTCGCGGTGCAGAAATGCAATGAGGCCATCAGGGATGGATTGGCCAGCAGGGCGCGACCACTAGAAGCACTAAAGTGCTTCCAGGGTCTCAGCCAAAGAGGAAGGTCAGCCCCATCCCTCAAGAGGCACAGAGCATGCCTCTTTGGTTCCTGCTGCGCCGCCCGAGATGTCCTCCTTGACACCCACCCCGCGCACAGAAGAATGTGCCCAGGATTTGTTTTTGCCCTGATTCCGGCATGCTTCTCACGTGCTGCAGCAGCTCTGCCCTACGGACCTTGCGAGAGTCCCGAGGACATCCCTGGGAGCTGCACAGGCTCAAGTTTGGTTTTTCACCTGACCCAAGTTTTTTTATTGATTGGCGACAGCACTGATGGGGCCTTGAGGGCCATAGCAAGGCCGTAAGGTAAGGGTGCTCGGGGTTTTCATTTAAGGCACACCCCTTTTTTCTGTGCTGCACTGTAGGTGATTCTTTTAGCTTAGGAGAAGTGCTTTACAATTGTTTTTGTTGATTAGCTGCTTTCTATTGAAGGATTGTATGGTTGTAGGCAGTCTGTTTTTAGACTGCATATGAAGAGTGGCACTCGGAGGCTGAGCAGAAGCCTTTTTTCTTGGTGTGTCTTTCTTTTGTCAGGCGCTCCATTTTAAGGATTTTTTTGCCAATTTAGAGGCCGTTTATTTATCCCTTGGCACAATTAGCAGCAGTAGGAAAGCTGTGCTGGGGGCTGAGTGGGGGTCTTTTTGATGCTTTTTTCCTGGGTTGCTTAGTGGAGCCTTTGTTTGTGGTGGCCTGTCACTATAGTACCCGGCCTAGCTTTACCGGCGTAGGCTGTTTGTGCTACAGGCAGGAGCCTATGTTTTGTATTTTGCAGAGGTTATTAGTTAGCAAGGGATAGGCCACTGGCATTATTATTTTCAGTGCTTTTGCTTGGTCATCCCTGCTTGCTCCCCATTCCAAGGAGGTGAGTGAGTGATTTGTTATTAGCTGTTTTTGCAGTGCCACGTGGCAGGGTACATTCAAACTTTGATTTGAATATTTGGTGCATAATCAGGATGGCCGGTGCTGAGAAGAGGGGCTCCAAGCGTACTCGCAATGGGGTGAATTTGGAGGCATTGATGAGTAGGATGGACAAGATGTTGGCCTTGCTGGGCCCCCCCAGACCCCTCAGGAAGGGCAGCCTAGGGAATCTGTGGTACCCGCTGGGAGGCTGAGGAGACCAAGGCTGGCACCCCGGGTGGCATTTTCCCCAGTGAAGAAGCAGGGACCTAGGAAGGGTGAGGGGTCCAACCTCAGTGGCTGCTTCGGAGGCCTCACCTGGAAGCGGTATAGGAGAAAGGGTGGTGCAGGGTAGGGTTTCTGCATCAAGTAATAATATTGTACAGATTGGCAACAGTTGGATGGTGATTTGGGTCAAGCCTGCGGGGGGAGGGTCTGGGCAGCATGATTTGGTCTCATATTTAGCTAGTGTTTTGCCATGGCTTTCCAAGGTAGATGTGTTGTCTGCACCTCTGATGGGGAGCACTTTAGCTTCAGTAGCTGAAGGTGGCAATGTGGAAAGGGCCAGGAGCCTGGTGGCCCACCTTGAAGGTGTAAGGAGGAAGAGTGGTCAAGTGCAGGCTGTGGGGCATGCATGGGGGACAGTATCAGCTGGGCAAGGGACACAGGGTTCAGAATTGGTAGTTCGCAGCACACAAGCAGTGTTAAGCAAATGGTTCCAGCGTGAGCGGAGGCTACACCCCCTTCTCGGGAGACAGCGCCAACAGGTACGATTACATCATTGTCTAGCATCAGGTTGGGAGACGTGCATTCCAAGTACGGCAGGCACGTGCCTATAGAGGTGAAAGAAAAGATTTGAAAGGGTAGTTACATTGAAATGTGAGAAATGATTGTGGGTAAACCCGAGCAGGAGGAGAGCAAGTGGTGAGTGCTCCGATTCTAGGGATTGTGGCCACTAGCCATACAAAAAGAGGGAAGAGGAGACATTGTTGAATTGGGTCATGTGTTTTTTCCAGACAATCATGGCACAGTTGGCATGCTAGCAAAATAGGTTTCTATGTGCTCACAACAAGTTCTGAGGCACAGTCTGGTAAGATCATGACAAGGGATTTAGGAGGGTTAAGGCCAGTAGGCCCACACT